>NC_057803.1:2642227-2643650 GCF_018294505.1 Triticum aestivum | reverse complement strand
GCCTCATGGCCTCTCTGTTGGTTTCTTGATGTAGGGTCCAAGTCTCCTGGGTCTTGTTCGTTCCAAAAATCATGTTCCCGAAGGTTTCATTCCGTTTGGACTCCGTTTGATATTCCTTTTCTTCGAAACCCTAAAATAGGCAAAAAAACAGCAATTCTGGGCTGGGCCTCCGGTTAGTAGGTTAGTCCCAAAAATAATATAAAAGTGTATAATAAAGCCCAATAATGTCCAAAACAGTAGATTGTGATTAGGTACAGTGAAGGCCATCATGAATAAGTGAGGAAGGAACGCCAAGTGTAGGAGAAGGAGCAAGAAGAAAACATGGAAGAAGGTGCCTAAAGACTGAAGACAAGTAGAAGCTCCATGCATACCCCGTGCCCATGGGGAATGGGGATCTCCACGGGACCCGTCTGCATGACCCCTTTACCACATGCGCATGGTGCTACTCCCGCAAGACTTATTGGATTTCTCTGAAGATGAAGGATGATATAGCATGGCATCAGATAATATTTCTCTCAGTTAAGAACCAAGGTTCATCGAACCAGTAGGAGCCACTAAGCTAAAAAGTTTAGCAGTGTCTACACACACAAAAAATTTCTTGCACCCAACAAAGGCAAGGTGGTCGTCACTCCCCTTGTTCTTGCCGGTTACAAGATTAAAAGCAAATAGTGATAGTGCAAAGAAACATCAATTGTAAGAGCTTTTGTATTGATGGAAGATAGACCCCGGGACCATAGGTTCACTAGAGGCATCTCTCTCGAAAGCATATAGAGGCATGGTAGACAAATTACTGTTAGACAATTGACAGAATAGTGCAAATTATAAATGTGATCATTCATGGCATAATATCACATATGCATTACGTCCATGATAAGTAGACCGTTAATCCAACTGCATCTACTACTATTACTCCACCCCAAGACCGCTATCCAACATGCATCTCAAAGTATTAAGTTCATGATAAATAGAGTAATGCAATAAGAAACACAACATAATGTAGACAGGAAGAGATCAATATGACCAAACCCCGTCATTTTATCCTTAGTGGCAACAATACAATACGTGTCTTTGCCCTTTTTTGTCACTAGGCAAAGATCACCCCAAGGTTGAACCCACTACTATGCACCTCTTCCTCTGAAGATCTACTCATTTATCTTGACCAAAGAAAGCTCATAGATCGATAGCTATAAAATTACACAAAGGAGATATTTCAAGAGAATCAATATAAATCAATGAACAATCTGATCATAAATCCACAATTCATCAGATCCCAACAAACATGGCATAAGAATGACATCGAATAGATCTCAGAGGAGATCATAGTATTGAAGATCAAAATAGAGAGATAAAGTCATCTAGCTACTAATATGAACCTGTAGGTCTTGAAAGAACTATTCACACATCATCATGGAGGCAGCAAGGT
>NC_057803.1:2632095-2641984 GCF_018294505.1 Triticum aestivum | reverse complement strand
ACAATGCTCCAGATGGGTTCACGTTTGAACAGAGGCTTGCGCCGACAATAAAATTGTTTCAGGTCTCGCTTCGAGGGTTTCAGAATATGTGGGAATTTATAGGCCGAGAATTAGGGCAGACGGAGCTATGAGGGGCCCACAAGCCAACCTGGTGTGCCCTACACCCAAGGGTGCGCCCCTGCCTTGTGGGGACCTCGTGGGTCTTCTGGTCCTTCCCCGAAGCTTCTAGAGTCTTATGTTAAAAAAATATCAAAATGTTTCATCATGTTTGCACTTCTGTAGGTATCAATTTTCCAAAAAACCAAAAACATGCCAAAAAATAGGAACTGCCACTGGCACTAAATTAATAGGTTAGTCCAAAAAATAATAGAAAATGACATATAAAGCATACAAAAGTGATAATATAATAGCATTTAACAATAAAAAATTATAGATGCATTTGAGACGGATCACATGGCCCTACCTGTGAGTAGTCACAAAAAATGTCCCTTGTACCCTTTCAGTCACCACCTACCTCTAGCCACCATATATTTCGTACCCCTTACACTTTATAGAGTTAGCAATGAAATAAACTAGATCTTGATAGATCTTTGTTGATCTAATCTCCTCCTAGAGGATCAATATCTCCTTCTAGGAGAAGAATCACCTTGTGGATTACGAAGACCTCCATATCCTTTGGGGAAGAACTATCTCTCAAGACCCCATCTCTCCTCGAGATTTGGGAAGAACCCTACCTATTTACCTTTAACTTTTGTTTGATGTATAAGTGTGTATCTCTCCTGGCTTGTGTTTTAAGTAAACTTGTGTGGCGAATCTTACTCTTGCGAGTTTCCTTTTGCCTTCCTTGAGTTACTTAAGATTCCCCTCAACTCCACGTAAAAATTGTGAAGATTGGGAAAAAATTATGACTTGGTCCTACATCACCCTACCAAAGGACGAGAATAAACGCTCAATTTCACTTGCTTCTTGGGAGTCGACTAGTGATCTAAATGCCAAAGCGGGTATTAGAGTGCTTAAATTGGAACATTTTTAGATGATTGGATAAGCCAGGGGTGTATATGATTTGGAGAGCATAATGTTCACATTTCACTCTGCAAGCTAGGGTGGAATGAGATATATTTGGTGGCGCGATGTTTGTTCACTTTTGAAATATTCCGAGGTCTTGAAATGCTTTAGGGCAACAGTTTGTGCCGAAAAGATAGATGTAACAACTCCATTGTTGCAAGAAAGCCCCCTCACATGTCTTGTTTTGCCCTTGACCTTGATGTCTCCTTGAAGTCCCTTCTGATGAGGAGCTAGCTAATTATTTTGCAATTCCTATATACTCTCCAACTTATAGGGAACTTCAAGACTTGTATTCTAAACCTGAATCTTTTTGTGGCAGAGATCATGAGGGGCACCAGTGGGCTTTTGTTCGACAATCGGGATCTTACTCGCTCATGTTTGAAGGTATAAATGCCATTCCTCTTTTTAGAAAACTTTGTAAAAGCAGGTGCCTCCCAAATAGTTTTTATGTGGCTTTTCTTGTAGATCGTTAATCACAAGAGATATGATTAACATGAGAAATTTGAAGATATACTTCGGTCTAACCTGTGCGCATATGTTCTTTAACTATAACTTTGCTCCAATTTCTTGGGTCATGTTGGGGTTACTTGGGCCCCAAGTATTATCACTTATCATAAGTTTGAAGTGGCGAACTCCAAGGTCCCTGCTTCCTTAAGGTGCTTGCATATGCCTTGTGGAATATCTAGAAGTAGATAAATGCCCTTGTATTTGAAGGAGTGACGTCACCTATGGCATCCTGGGCATTCTCTTTAGGAACGATATTAACCCAGTGGCACATCATGCCATGTCTTGTAAACAGTGCTCTCTTCTTTCTTGGCCATATTAGTTAGCTTGGATGCATCCCCTTTTTGTATAGAATACACATAACATGAGTATCATATACTAGTGATCTAAACGCTTTTATATTAGTTTACAGAGGAAGTATTAAAGAAGGAAAAAGGTACAAAAACTCATCTACATTTCCCTGCCTTGGCAAGGAAAATAATCCACCCAACACAACTTACACACTACTCGCTAGCCATCCACCTATACATCTCCCAGAAGTACGCCGCCATATTCCCTTTGAATAATCCCACTTGCTTCCAAGAATCTCCCTCCTGAGCCACACGGTGAATGACTGCTGCCCACCTGGGTGTTGCATTGTTGAAGACGACGTCCTTACAATGGTTCTATGAAGTCAGCCGCACAAAGAATCTATTGAACAAAACTGATTGAATAAACTCTGTAAGGATTCACATTAATGATTGAATCTGAAAAGGCGTCTCTGAGGGAGAGAGAGAGAGAGAGAGCGCGGATAGATAAAGAGGAAATGATGCGCCTATGCTAAGAGACGCGTTCCTGTGGAGAGGCATTCGTTCGATGCATGAACACAATTGTTAATGATAGTTGTTTAATTAGTGTGGCAATTAACAATCCCAACAAGCAAATAACATACGTACGCACCATAGAAATCGATTGGTTCAACAGATCAAGGGTTGTTTTAGGCTGATGTCAGTGACCGGGAATTAACGGATTCTTTTCGGGTGAGCCTTAGGGCCTGTTCTGATCTCCTTCAGCTTCTATCTTCTCAAAATCCTCGAGTGAAGCAGTCCCGAACGGTTTAGCTCATAGAAGCTGGAAACGAGAAGCCGAGGGATCCCATAGTGCAAAAATGAGAAGCAACGAAAGCCCAGCTCCACCGAAAGGAAAAACGAGAGTTGGATGATATTACCGGCGATCTGCCACCGCTAAAGAAAACGATTAGCTGGTTCCTCGTAAGAAAAACAATTTGGTACACAATCTCTCTTCTCTCCCTCGAAATGGGCTGCATCCAGCGGCCCAACGCACTCCTAACAGGCCACTGCCCTCCAGCTGGGCTGCAGCTCCGCGAGAAGCTGTCGCTGGCTCCCGAATGTTCCTGGGTTCGCTACCTGGAGTGAGAAGCGAGGAGGAGAAGTTGATTCCCTGGAGTTCTGTGAAGCTGGGTCATTGCCGAACACGCCCTTAGCTACCCCGTAAAAAATATCATTTATTCATTTAACTAATTTTCTTTGTTTGTCTACTTGGCCTTAGCCGCCCCACAAAAGATATCATATGCTTCTTTAAATAATTGTATTCCTTAGTCGAGTGAGGCTTAGCCGCCACCTCCAAGATACCATATATTTTGTAAATAACTTTTACTTTCTCCATTTCATAATATAATGTGCATCGTTGGTTTTCGTGACAGCCAAAGTTTACCAACTTTGACCACGTTAACAGACAATATATTTCTCTATCATTGATAGCACACATATACGTATGAAAATATATTTCACTAATTGAGTTGGTATTCTAGATGTTAATAATTTCCATAAATTTGATTTAAAATATTACAATGTTTGACCTAAAAACACACACTGTATTTAGGGACGGAGGGAGTACTATTCCCCCGTGGCCATGTGAGCTCACGAGTAGAATTGAATATACTCTTGCAAAGGTCAATATAACGCACTGAAAGATCTCCGTGCAGCTCGTCAATATCCTTTAGGACGGTCTTATTTGTGCGACCAAAGTCATGCTCAAAACCAAGGTACATTTTTAGTATTTTTTTGATCTTATACACTTTGTTTATAATCAACTAAATCGGTTTGTGTGTGCAAACCAGAGTCAATTGCAAGAAACCACCACATTTGTGGCTAGGTTTGCAGGAAACTACCAAGTCGTTAATCTGTTGTAAAAAACACCGTAAAATCTCTTAACACATTGCAAAAAGCACTGAACATCCGTTTAGCCTCGTTTGATCTCTTTTCCGACAGGTGGGCCCCGAAAACGCTGACGTGGCTTGACGGACAGGCAAACGGCGCCGTTAGGAACAAAACGCTCAAGACGCCGCGCCGGTCGGTCCTGTCGGTGCTCGCCAGACAGATCCCCCACGCCCCCCCCCTCTCTCTCTCTCTCGCCCCTCTCCTCTGTCTCCTCTCTCTGGCTCTGGTCGCCGTCGGTGAGAAGCCAGCTCGCCGCCGTCCGCCATGGTTTCGTGGAGCGACGACAGCGAGGAATCGGGCTACGAGTACTCTTCAGGCGGCTCCCCTATCAAGGTCAGTGATGTGTACTCGTAGCTAGGGATCTCTGAGCTAGGGTTTCGGTTTGGGGATTTTGTTTTTCCTGCTCATTTTGAACCCGTGAGATGGATTTTGTGCGTTTCTTTTGTTGATGTAGATCCCGGCTACAATCGAGGACCCGAACTACTCTGGTGTTGACGATGAGGTGATGGTGATGTGTGAGCATGGCCAACCAGCAAAGAGGCATGTTTGCTTCTCAGGCATTAGCACTGGGAGGAGGTTCCTTGCCTGTGGACTTATTTTGTGAAGAAACTACAAGTTGTTCATATGCACTGTTCATTGTTCATGTTCACTGTTCATTGTTCATGTTCACTGTTCACCTAATAGTTTAGTTAAAGGTACTGTCATGTACCATACCATAGTGAGTGAGTGAAATAAACGAATTATTCATACATATAAATGAACAACATCATAGTGATATAAATGAAGTAAATGAATTAAATTGTGCTGTTAAAAATTAAGTACATAGATATAAAATTAAGGTATCCATAGTGACTGAGTGAAGTAAATTGTGTTGTTAAAAAGTATCACAGTGCATTGTTCATAGATATAAATGAAGTAAATGAATTAAGGTATAAATGAATTGAAGTGAATTGTATTGTGCTGTTAAATGAATTAAGGTATAAATGAAGTAAATTCAGTGTAGTATGCTGTTAAAAATTCAGATATAAATGCAGAATTGTGCATGTGCAGTATACAATAGTTGTTTTGAATTGGACTGAATAGAAGTGAAGTGAAAAAGGAAGTAAATGCATTTGTACTTGTTATTTTGCAGGAAGCAAGCAGCTGTGGTGTTGTTCAGTGGGTAGATGAGGAGTGGACAGAGCATCTGCAGAATGCTCTTCACAAACTATAGCTTTTGTATGAGGATTGCCAATGTGCTAATAGGATGGCATGTCTGGAACATGCATCACTTGTCCACAATCTCACATCACAGAAGAACAAGCTACAGGAGACTTATGAGAAGCTTGTTGAGGATGTGAACAACCTACTTGATACCCAGGACAATATTCCCAAGGAAAATGAAGTCCAACAAGGTGAACATGAGGAGATCACTCCTCCTTTGGACAACAATATTTTAGCTTTAAATGAACAGCTGGGTGCAATGGATGCTGAGAACAAAGAACTGAAGCAAAAGGTTGACCAGTTGAGGAGCATTCAGGTTGCCCAAGGTAATGTGATTAGGAATCTGAAGTTTGCTCATTTGAAGGAGAAGGAAAAGTTGAGCACTGAGAGGAGGAATTTGGAGTTTCACATTGCTGATCTTGTCAAAGCTAGTGACAAGAACAAGAGAAAGCTGAAGGACATCAAGGATATTTGTGATGAAGAGTGATTTGTAATCTGACCATGTGGGTCATTGTCTTAAGTTTCAAGCATTGAACTATGGCTTGTAATATGTGAACTAGTGGCAGTTTGCAGTATTTGAAGTAGGGTGTAGCCTTGAACTATGTCTTGTAAGCTTTGAACTATGGTGTCATGATGTTAACTATGTTGTTGACTAGAGTTGTTAAGTATGATGTTAACTATGGTGTCATGATGTTAACTATGTTAGTGACTAGAGTTGTTAAGTATGATCTTAACTATGTTAGTGACTAGAGTTGTTAAGTATGATGTTAAATATGTCATTGATGTTAACTATGGCACCCTAAATGATGGAATGAGGATATGTTGGATATCGTCGACGTCGAGGCACCGTAGATGATCAAATTAGGTTATCTTGGATGCCGTCGACGTCGAGGCACCTTAGATGATCAAATTATATGGATCCGGCGGTTCGCTGCATCGGGAGGATTCTCTCCGGCGAGGTTCTGCCATCGGTGTCGATTTGTGTCGTGACCACTCCTGCATATGGTGACGACTTCGCTGTCGATTGCGGTGACTATATTGAAAAGTCTTTGCAAGAGTTCCTCTCTCCAGATCTGGTGGTTGCCGACACCAAGAGCAATCTATGAACAATGACTTGATGCAGAGGTATGGTTGTGCAGCTGCGATGGACGCACATCGCATGTAGCTGCTGTAATGGAGGAAATGTAATGTAGACACCGTACGAGTGACTTCGATGGTGGTGCTACTTGAGCACCCGGTCTCGAGCTCTGAGGTGAAAATCTAGTTCTGACCTGAGTTGATTATACTAGCAATGGCGATATTTTTTCGTCATTACCTTGTTGAAGGCATTGCTCGGATATGCTCAAACCAGTTTTCAAGGTGAAACCCTACAATCTGGCCTTTCGTGATTGGCTCCGGTGACGGCGGCCCTTGAGCGTCGCTCCCTTTCTAAAGGCTTTGCCGTTGAAGAATCTAGTCGCCCTTGTTTGTGTCATGAAATATTTGATGCGGATAAGGTCATTGTTGTAGTTTGTCGATCGTGGATTTGATCATTTTTTTCCTTTTTCACGCTTATAGCACGGATTTGGTTTTATATGACTTTGCTTTTTGCCGGAGTGATTTCTTTTTGTGTATGTGTGTTGGTGTTAGTTGTGCATCCTAACTATACAGAGACCGAATGTGTAGATGCTCGTTATGTTTATACTCTTTTTTGAACACAGTACAGACGCAAGCGCTCATACATACACGCATACACTAACCCCTATAAACTCACACACGCACATCCTATCCGTATGAGCATCTCCGAAAGACTGAGCCGACATATCATCTTGATGTTTGTACTCTCTTGATGCTTCATATTACGTCAATAAAATTTACCCTCAGTAAATAAAGGGCATGTTGAAAACTAGTGGGTTTTTCCACACGAGAACTTGAAAACTATGGGTGGGCACGAGAATGGCGATAGTACACACGAGCTCGCGTGCTCCTGGTATGTGGACCAATGGTACAACGTGCACATGCAGGTGATATTAATTGATCGTGGAAATACGGGGCAGGTTTAAAGTGTAGATATACAGTTGATATACTGGCCTTGGCCAGTACAGCGGGGTTACGGCGCCGGGCGTTGCGTGACGGCAATTGACGAACCGTTCAGGATGGTCAGACATCACTTTATTCACTCGTCTCCCACAGGATGGTCGAATATGGTCGGACAGGCAGTAGTAGTGTGTACGCTACAGATATGTATCAGCCATTCAGCCTTGGCAATTTTTTGAAAATTCCTTGCAGCGATCCATGACATTCGTGAGCGGATTTGTTTTTCCCTAAAACATGTCAAGTTTGAAATAAATTTCTATGGGCCACACAACAAATTCAGAACATCATGTTTCCCATCACATGGCAAAATTTAGGAAAAAATGTACATTTTTTCATGGGAAATTTAGGATTTTTTTCATGTTTATCAAGCAAGAAGAATTATCTGGGAAACAAAATTCTTTAAGTTTGCCATGATGTGCCTTGTTTTTAAGAATTGCCATGCGAGCATTGCAAAAATTGCCATGTGAACACTACCAATAATTATGAATGTGTGCTCTTTTAGGAAAATAGCAAAAAGCAATTCTGAAATTTGCCATATGAGTATTAGAAAAATTGTCGTTAGAATTTTTGCCATGCTTCTTTAGGAATAAAAAATGTTGCAAACTTGCCATTGTAAGTACAATGAGCTCGTCACTCATTTGGATCGCGCTAGATCCCGTCATACATTAAAAAAGTGTAAGGTTTATGGCACCTTCTTGTGTATATAGCATGGCAATTTTTTTGAGAGCATGACAATTTTTATTATCTAGATTATCTTACTAAGCATCTCCCTAAGAGCATCTGCAGCCGGATACCTCAAATTCGGCCCCTCAAACGTTCGCGGACAATAAATGATCACACCGCAAATTTTCGTTTCCACAATTGGGTACCTCATTTAGAAAACCTCAAATTCATACACCCACATACATAATAAAAAATCTCTATGAAAGCGCCCGACTACTACATCAACACATGATATCGGCCTACCAAAAATTGGCATGTTCTACCTACACCCACCGCTGCTCTTGCCCTTGCCGGCTTTGTCGCAAAAGTAGCACTCGAAGAGACAACATGGATCAAGCTGGATCTGCTCACCGCCGGGAGCTGTTTGACCCATCACTATCCTCCTTCTCCTCTTTGTGGGTCAGTCCAGCGATGGCATAAATCGCTCGGTTTTACTCTCGGGAGGGTGCTCGTGTTCCCACTTTTTCGCTTCTGTACGATGTGGTCACGGATGACTTCCTCCTCCGCGACAAGGGCGCACCGCAGCGATGCAGTCCTCGACCTCCCTCGTCCTCTGATTCTTACAGCGGGCACATCAATCCCGGTAGCACTCATACTCCTCTCTACCGGAGATGGGTCGGCAGGCGGACCTCGAGTTTCTAGCTCCGACGAATCCAAGCGCCCATTGCAAAGACGCAATGGATTCCCACCGGATCGAATCAGAACTTAGTTGGGCCCATATGCCCCAGTTGATGGATCGGGACTGGTCGGAGTCAGGTCCACTACATGCGCACCAGTTCTCATAATTTGAGAATTTCCCTTTTTCATATATTCACTTTTCAAAATGTTTTATCTCTTGATCCGTGTGTTCAAATCCCGAACTGTTTTCACCGTTGGATTCCTCGCGTCGACATCTTTGAAACTAGATCCCGTGTAATAAGTTTCGACAAACTTTTTTCACGGAAAAATCCGGGAGAAAACCGGTAAAAAAACCATAGTTGAAGACACGTTGTTTTTTCAAAAAAAAAAACATTTTCGAGAGACACAGTTGTGCTTCTCACGAAAGCAAATATGTGCATATAGAAGAAGCAAATATGTGCCTCTAGTGGTACTTCGTGTGAAAATGGTAGGATTTGCCTTATGTATAGAAGCTTGCTGAGTTGTGTATGAATAAATTAATTGCACTGTCTTAGGTTGTGTAGATAAAAATGTATCTATATGTGTTTTAGTGTTATTTTTTTTTGAGGGTTATACGTGTTTTAGTGTTAGGTACATATGTATCTAGACAAATCTAAGACAACTCATTTGGTCCGAGGTAATATGACTTTTTTTCATGTATATGAGGGCTTCGTAGCAATGACCGACTCAAGAGGTCTATGTTCTAGTTTATTGTGTGGACACTGAACTGCGTTTCTGTATCGACGAACTACGCTTACATCGGCCTGGTTGAAGCATGCCGTTCTGGCATTCGCGTAATAGATGTACACCAAATTTCCTGCTGACGTTTTGACGTCGAATAAGGACCCTCCGCCGTCTGGTATTCTAACGGAGGTTTGCTGCTCCAGGGGGGGCCGACTGTCTCATATACGACCCGATTAATTAGATATGCACTGTATACGGCCGAGGATAGGCTGTTCAGCCCACATCCCAACGCGAACGAGTGTCTGGCGATACAGTGAGCAGGCGCGCTCGTCCGCGCTTTGGAATTTTCGGGGTGGGCACAGCCTATCCGAGACAAGTTGTGCGCAGGGCCCCACGCACGTTTTGTCTCCCGGACTAGATTATTCGGTCCAAAGATCGCCTAACCCAGCCTCGCTTCCTTTGACCAGTCGCCATCCTTCAGGTAGTACTACAGAATATGAGTTCCTCGGATCTGCATGTTAGCAGTTACCAGGAAACACCGGCGCCGTACCTCGGAATGGGTTGATTAGATTGGGTTGATGGATCTTGTCAGTAGTCCTACGGATCAAGACGAGTGGCCGTTCAAGTTCAACGCCCGTGAGTGTGTCCGTCCGTTCGCGGTCATTCCCCGGCCGGTCCGGTCCAAAATGATTGGTGGGTAGAAGTACATACATGCATGCATGCCAAGAAACGTGCGTGCACTGACTCGGCGGTCTACG
>NC_057803.1:2624082-2631842 GCF_018294505.1 Triticum aestivum | reverse complement strand
AGAGAGAGAGAGAGAGAGAGAGAGAGAGAGAGAGCGTAGACTGGATGGCATGGCCGGCGAAGAGATAGCTCCGAATGCATGCAGCACATGGTGGACGCGCGCATACCCTGGCCTGGAGCTCTATATAAGCGGACGTAAGCGCCCCTACCTGTTCATCGATCCAAGCCACACTCGACGAGTTCATCGGCCTCTTTGTAGAAAGGTGATAGCTAGACATCGACCTCGTGCCCGCTTGCATACGCATACGTACGCAGAAATGGAGGTTAACTACGCAGAAGCCGGCCAGGTTGTTGCCACCAGCAGAAGCGCGATGCTGAAGCCGGCGTACGCCGCGCCGCACCCGCTGGCCGGCGGCAAGGTCCAGCTGACCGTCTTCGACCGCGCCGCCATCGACACCTACGTCCCCATCGTGCTCGCCTACCCCGCCCCGGCGCCGTCCAACCAGGCGCTCAAGGAGGGCCTCCTCCGGGCCATCGCGCCCTACCCTCACCTGCTGGGCCGCTTCGCCCTCGACGGCCACGGCCGCCGCGTCCTCCACCTCAACAACGAGGGCGTGCTCGTCATCGAGGCCGACGTCCCGGCCGACATGGCCGACGTGCTCGCCGCCGGCGGCATGGCCACGGACGTCGCCGGCTTTTACCCTACGGTGCCGGAGGTGCCGTCACGTCACATTCTCATAGTACTGTTCATGCATGCATGCAGTGGTTTTGATTGTATGGAGTGCTGATGTGTTTTTCAATTACTCTACAGGAGAGCGTTGGACCAGCGCTGCTGCAGGTCAAGCTCAGCCGCTACAGGTGCGGCGGCCTCCTGCTCGGCGTGATATGCCACCACCACATCGCCGACGGCCACGCCGCGAGCACTTTCTACGGCGCGTGGGCGACCGCGGTGCGCGAGGGCAAGGGCTTCACCGTGCCCTCCCCTTTCATAGACCGCGCGGCCACCGCCGTGCCTGGCAGCACGCCGAAGCCAGTGTTCGACCACCGGTCCATCGAGTTCAAGGCAGGAGAAGGCAGCGCCACCAGCCAGCCCCATGCCGTTCTCCCCATGGACAAGATCAGGAACATCAAGGTGCACTTCCCGGCAGAGTTCATCGCGGAGCTCAGGTCCCGCGTGGGCGCACGCTGCAGCACGTTCCAGTGCCTGCTGGCGCACGTGTGGAAGACGGTCACGGCGGCGCGGGGGCTGAGCCCGGAGGAGTTCACGCAGGTGAGGGTGGCCGTGAACTGCAGGGGCAGGGCCAACCCACCCGTGCCAATGGACTTCTTCGGCAACATGGTGCTCTGGGCGTTCCCGAGGCTCCAGGTGCGGGACGTGCTGGGCTTGAGCTACGGCGGCGTGGTCGGCGCCATCCGCGACGCCGCGGCGCGCGTCGACGAGGAGTACATCCAGTCGTACGTGGACTTCGGCGGGGTGGCGCACGCGAACGGGGAGGAGCTCGCGGCGACGTCAACTTTCGGGACGATGCTCTGCCCGGACATCGAGGTGGACAGCTGGCTGGGGTTCAGGTTCCACCAGCTCGACTTTGGGACCGGGCCGCCCTCCGTGTTCCTGCCGCCGGGGTTGCCGGTCGAGGGGCTGATGGTCTTCGTGCCGTCGCGCACGGTGAAGGGCAGCGTCGACCTCTTCATGGCCCTCGCGGAGGATCACGTCGCGGCGTTCAAGAAGATTTGCTACTCCCTGGATATTCTCCCGTCGAGGATGTAATTAAGAAAGCGAAGCATGATGCGGTCGTTCTATGGTCAACTGCTTTTACAAAAATTCAAGAAATACAGATCAATAAAGAGGTTATTGACACATCAATTTTTTCTTTGGCAAACAAACAGACACAAACCGATTTTTGTTTCAACATCAGTACAGACACAAACGCTTATATATACGTGCATACACTCATCCCATGACCGCACACACTCTCCACCTAACCATCCAACCACACAGTTTGGTTTGCACGAGTCAATTGCAAGAAACCACCACATTTGTGGCTAGGTTTGCAGGAAACTACCAAGTCGTTAATCTGTTGCAAAAAACACCGTAAAATCTCTTAACCCGTTGCAGAAAGCACTGAACAGCCGTTTAGCCTCATTTGATCTCTTTTCCGACAGGTGGGCCCCGAAAACGCTGACGTGGCTTGACGGACAGGCAAACGGCGCCGTTAGGAACAAAACGCTCAAGACGCTGCGCCGGTCGGTCCTTGTCAGACAGTCCCCCCCGTGCCCCTGTCCTCTCTCTCGCCCCGCTCCCCTCTCCTCTCTCGTCCCGCTCCCCTCTCCTCTCTCGCCCTTGCTCGCCGCTGGTGATGGCCACCTCGCGTGGCGGTGATGATGGCGGTGGCGGTGGTGCTGGCGATGCATCTGGTGGCAGTGGTGCTCCTGCAGATCCAACAGAGGTTTGCGGCAGTTCAAACCCATCTCAGGCTCCGCCTCTTCCACAGCCGCCGTCGCCGTCTTACTGTGTTGAGTATGCGGCGGCGAGGGCGTTCGCTAAGGCCGTGAAGAAAGATTCAGAGGGGAGCCATCACTACGCATCCTCCTTCGGCGGTGTCTCGTAAGTTTTCTCTTTCCGTACCCGGATTTGGTTTCTAGGGTTAGGGTTCTAGGGTTAGGGTTCTAAGCGTTTGTGATTCTAGTGTTATAGGATTATTGTTGTAGGTTGTTTATGTGGTCAGACATGTAAGTGAAGTGTTTATGTAGTTCTAGGGTTCTAAGTGTATGTAGTAGGCACCTAAATATTAACTGAAATTACTGAATGTTAAACTCAATTTGAACCTACTCAATTACATGAAATTATTGAATGTTAAACTCAATTTCAACCTACTCAATTACTGAATTTACAACTGAATATTTAAATGAAAATGTTACTGAATTTATAACTGAATCCTGTACTGAATTGTTAAGTGAACAAATTACTTTAACTCTATTTTGGACTGAAACTTTAAGTGAATTTTTAACTGAAACTGTAATTTTAACTTAAACTGTATTTTTAACTGAAACTTTAGTTAAATCTTTAAGTGAAACATTAGCTGAATTGTTTGTACTAACTGAATATATAACTGAATCTTTAACTTTTAACTGAATTTTTAACTGAAACTGTAATTTTAACTTAAACTGTATTTTTAACTGAAACTTTAGTTAAATCTTTAAGTGAAACATTAACTGAATTATTTCTACTAACTGAATATATAACTGAATCTTTAATTTTTAACTGAATTTTTAGCTGAAATTGTAATTTTAACTTAAACTGTATTTTTAACTGAAACTTTAGTTGAATCTTTAAGTGAAACATTAACTGAATTGTTTCTACTAACTGAATATATAACTAAATCTTTAACTTTTAACTGAATTTTTAGCTGAAACTGTAATTTTAACTTAAACTGTATTTTTAACTGAAACTTTAGTTAAATCTTTAAGTGAAACATTAACTGAATTGTTTCTACTAACTGAATATATAACTGAATCTTGAACTTTTAACTGAATTTATAACTGAAACTATATTTTTAACTGAATCTTTAACTTTTAACTGAATTGTTTACTTGAACTGAATTGCTTTACTTGAACTGTAGATTGAATGATGAAGTGTGGGAAGTCAGATTCCATTTCCATGACAGAGATAATCTTGAAAGAAGCCTAAATGTGGATGATATCACATTTTACAATCTGATTGCACTAATAGAGCTTGAAGGTTATGGGATGACAGACTTTATGTATTATGTCAGAGATCCAGGTGTTGGGGTTTCAGGTATGGAAGAACTGACAGATGATGATAAGGTGGAGGAAATGTTGGATGACCTAGTTATCAAAGGTCAGAAGGTGGTGAACATAACAGTCATCAGAAGTGATGCTCCAAGACCTAGTGATTTGAACATCAGTGAGGAGCAGGTTCCATTATCTGAAATAGGTGTGCCAGTGGTGTATGAGATAGATACAGCGGGAGCACTGTTTCCTAGCCCAACAAAGCCACAACCAGTGCCAGTGCAGGTCATTAACACACAGGAGAGTTCATTTTTGAAGCAAAAGTGTGCACCAGTACCAGCATTTGCAATGGAGATTGGTGAAGAGAGGCATGAGTATTTCATGGAGCAAGACCAAGATCAAGAGCAAATTGAGCAACTGATGGAGCAGAAGAGGAATGAAGAGATTGAGAAGTTCAGGAAAAAGGGGAAAGAAAAAGAGAAATACAAGGCAGCTAAAAGAAAACTTCCAGAGCTAATGGCTGAAGATTTCACTGATAGTGACAGTGACACAGATTTACTAGCAGATGAGGATATAATTGCTAGGCTTGAGGCAGTGAAGAAGCATAGAGATGATCCACTTCATCATATTGAAGGGGACACTGATGTGGATGAGCCATATGAAGCATATGAGGAGGAGGAGGAGAAGGCACCAGAGGAGGAGGAGGAGGAGGAGGAGGAGGAAGGGAGCAGCATAGGAGGAAGTAGCAGAGGAAGTAAAAGAAAGGGGCCAACTACAAGATCTCATGCTAGTTTGGATGAGATTATTGAGGAAGATTGGTTTCCTTCATCTGATGAGGAGAGCAACCCTGGTGACCTAAGTCAAGAGGATAATGATGGGGCTCAAATACCATGTGTGAAGCTTCCAGCTGATAGGAAGAGCAAGGTAAAAAAGAAGAAGCCCAGAGTTTGGTATGATGAGAAAAGGGAGAACCCGGAAGAGCAATTTATGAAGAAGCTTTGTTTCCTAGATGTGACCCAGTTCAGGAGGGCACTTCTTAATTTTCACATCTCACAAAATAGGAACCATGCCTTCCACAGGAACTGTCCAGACAGGATTATAGTTGTCTGCAAATTTGAGAGTTGTCCATTTTTCATTGCAGCTTGTCAGATAGCACATGGGAACACATTCTGTATAAAGAAACTGAACTTGCACCACAGCTTCCCAGTAGTAGGAGAGAGCACAAAAGTTACTACTAAGTGGTTGGCACATGAATGTGAGCAACAGTTGAGGACAGACCCCAACACACCTGTCCAGACTATAATTTCAAACTTGAAGCAAAAGCATGGAATAGAGGTATCTATACATATGGCCTATAGGGCAAGAAAGCTAGCCAAAAATGTAGTCCTAGGAGATCAGAAGGCACAATATCATAGGATAAGGGATTACCTAGAAGTTGTGCTAGAAAACAATCCAGAAAGTAGATGCATTGTCACAACAAAGCATCTGAAACTACATCCAAGCAAAAACCCAAGATTCCATGGCTTGTTCATCTGCCTCAATGCTTGCAAAGAGGGTTTCCTTAATGGTTGCAGACCATTCATAGGTATGTGCACACCTACTAATTAACTAGTGACTCTACATTTATATGTGCACACCCAATAATTTGTTGGTAATCTACTTGTGATCTTGTATGATAAGTGTGGATGGTTGCTTCATAAAGTTGACCACAGGGCAGCAAATCTTGGCTGCCACTGAAAGAGATGGAAACAATAACATATTTCCCATTGCTTTTGCAATAGTGGACAAGGAAAACACAGCAAGCTGGTCTTGGTTTCTTACTCAATTAAAATATGCCATTGGTGGTGAGTCAGGCAAGTTTGGCTACTACACTATTATATCTGACAGGCAAAAGGTACTACTATCTCTACTCCAATCATTGCTTGCATTGCTTATTAATTGTCTTTGTTTATTAATTTCATACATGGCATTGTTGTAGTATTCTCAAACTGTAGTTCATTCAAACAGGGCCTTCTTACAGCCATAAACAATGTATTCCCCAATTGCAAACAAAGATTATGCCTTAGACATATTTATCAGAACTTTCAAACAGCTAGTTTTAGAGGGGAAGAGTTGAAGAAATACATGTATCAGGCAAGTTATTTCTATACTGGGCATGGTTATGTAACAGCAATGGAAGGCATGCAAAAGGAGTGTGAGCCAGCTTGTAAATGGCTATCTAGGATACCAAAACATACATGGGCTAGGCATGCCATGGACAACAATTACAAAACTAACTTGGTAGTTAACAATATAAGTGAAGTTTTTAACAAAATGATACTTGATGTCAGAGCCAAACCCATTAGAACCATGGTAGATGGGATCAGGACAAAGTTGTTAGTGAAGTTCAATGCAAATAGGACAAAGACTAAGACTGCCAAGTGGCAGATATGCCCAACATATGCTGAGAAGCTAGAGGAAGCAAAACATCATTCTAGGTTTTGTCAGTCTATCAAAGCTGGACCTGATCTCTTCCAGGTGACAAGTGGAGAAAGCACATATGCAGTTAACTTGTTGCATCATACATGTGGTTGTAGGAAGTGGGACATGTGTGGAGTACCTTGCAATCATGCTGTTTCTGCAATCAACAAGGCAAAACTTGTGCCAGAAGATTTTGTTCATGATTTCTTCAAGAAACCAAAATATAAGGCAGCTTATAGTCCAATAGTTTTCCCTGTGCCTGGGCCTGATTTGTGGCCAAAGACTAGAACCCATGACATTGAACCACCAGTGTTCAAAGAAAAGCCAGGAAACAAAGAGACAAAGAGGAGAAAGAGCAAGTTTGAAAAGCCAGCTCCAAAGGATACATCTAGGATGGCAACTATCACTTGTAGCAATTGCAATAGGACTGGGCATAGTTACACTAGTTGCAAGCAGGCTCTGAAACCATCCCTAGCTATGAGAATGAACCAGCACTAGGTAACTATTGTAGTAGGATTTTGTACAATTTCACATACCAGTTTCTAACATTTGTATGCTGTAATTTCAGGAAAACGGGAGAGATGATACACCCAGAACTGTATCTGCTCCTGCTCCCATGCCACCAAGGAGAAGTGCTCCTTCTGCTCCTACTGCTGTTCAAACTGCAGCTCCAGCACCACCAGCTCCAAGGGCTCCAAGGGTAGCAAGGAGAGCTCCTTCTACTCCTGCTTCAGCTCCCAGTGCACCAAGGAGAGCTCCTTCTGCTCCTGCTGCAGCTGCTGCTCCTCCTGCTACAAGGGCAACAAAGAAAGCTAAAACTACAAGGACTGCAACTTCTACTGCTGGTGCTGGTCCAAGTTCTTCTACTACTGGTGCTGGTCCAAGTTCCTCTACTGCTGCTGGGCCAAGAGGAAGAAACAAGTTCATCCCCCCAAGAGTTGTAGGTAGTGGAAGAGTGAGGAAGCCATCCTTTAAGATGTCTGAGTGGTTCAACTGTTCTCAAGGGAGCAGATGAAGTTGTTTTGAGCTGATGATGTTCAAAACATCTGCATTTTGGTTGTGATGTTCTAAACTTGTCATGAGTACTTTCATTTTAGTGGACTTGTTGGGCTGTGAAGAAAACTTGTATTGCTTCTGGTTAGCTGTTGATGTTCTAAACATCTTTATTCTGGTTGTCATGAGTACTTTCATGTAAGGTACCTAGTGGAATTGTTGGGCTGTGATGGAAACTTGGTGTTGCATCTGGTTAGCTGTTGATGTTCTAAACTTGGTGTTGCTTCTGGTTAGTTGTGGCTCCTAATTTTCTTATTGTTTGCTAATAAGTGTGATGAATGTGGCTACTACTGTGATCCAAGATAACCTAATTTGATCATCTAGGGTGCCTCAGCATCGACGACATCCAAGATAACCTAATTTGATCATCTAGGGTGCCTCCACGTCGACGGCATCCAAGATAACCTAATTTGATCATCTAGGGTGCCTCGACGTCGACGGCATCCAAGATAACCTAATTTGAACATCTAGGGTGCCTCGGCGTCGACGGCATCCAAGATAACCTAATTTGATCATCTAGGGTGCCTCGGCGTCGACGACATCCAAGATAACCTAATT
>NC_057803.1:2562895-2623972 GCF_018294505.1 Triticum aestivum | reverse complement strand
GATAACCTAATTTGATCATCTACGGTGCCACGACGTCGACGGCATCCAAGATAACCTAATTTGATCATCTACGGTGCCTCGACGTCGACGGCATCCAAGATAACCTAATTTGATCATCTACGGTGCCTCGACGTCGTCGGCATCCAAGATAACCTAATTTGATCATCTACGGTGCCTCGACGTCGACGACATCCAAGATAACCTAATTTGATCATCTAGGGTGCCTCGACGTCGACGGCATCCAAGATAACCTAATTTGATCATCTAGGGTGCCTCGACGTCGACGGCATCCAAGATAACCTAATTTGATCATCTAGGGTGCCTCGACGTCGACGACATCCAAGTACAAATAAGTTTACACTAGAGTTGAACTAGCTCTATAAGCTAGTTCAAATAATTTTACACTAGAGTTGAACTAGCTCTATAGCCTAGTACAAATAATTTTGCACTAGAGTTGAACTAGCTCTATAAGCTACTTCAAATAATTTTACACTATAGCCTAGTACACATAATTTTACATTAGAGTTGAACTAGCTCTATAAGCTAGTTCAAATAATTTTACACTAGAGTTGAACTAGCTCTATAGCCTAGTACAAATAATTTTACACTAGAATTGAACTAGCTCTATAGCCTATTAGGGCACCAGATCTAAGCAGACCACACCCGGAGGCGCCACCAGCAAGGACATGGCGATGAACCAGGGCCGAAGCTGGGACACCGCAGCCCTGCCGGCAAAAACACCCTCAGGCCAAAGTTGAGGCGCCCATCGACCCAAGGTGAGGAGCCCCGCGACTGAGAAGGCATGACGAGCCGGCAGCAGCACACGGACAACTCACGGAGGCGTGATCCGTGCGGGACCGATCGGGATGGAAGGGCGTGCAGAAGGACCCTCTGCTCCCAACCATCGACCGAGGCTTTGCCGGACCGACATCGGCGTGGGGAGGGGAGGGAAGGCAAGGGCCCTGAAGAGGTAGTGGCGGTCTAGCCACCCGAGTCGACCCGAGCAAACGACGCGGGGGCACTTATGTTTTTTCTCTAGTTTCCAACGTGCTATTAACACACATAACATACAACTTGAGAAATGAAGATGTGCCATCTTACTTTTGAGCATCTACAGCTGGACTTAGCAAATCTACCCCCCTAAACGTCCGTGCCTGTTCAATGTTCAGGCATGTCCATTTTAAGCCCCTATTTTGTCCGTGCATGCAACTATGCTTCTCATGTTCTCAACTATATGTCTGGTCACTTGCGTGTGATTGATGGAGATAAAGAGAGAGAAACAAAAGAACAAATAAAGCTAGAGAAAATATGATATGGGGTGGGTCACATCCTACATGGCGGACTGACCGAAAACGTCTGGGAGCCCTCATATCCTTCCCGAATTTGGTCTCAATCTGAGGGTTCGCCGATAGACCATGCGTAGGATGATATGAGTGATCCAGCTGGGTCACAGTTTTTTCTTCTCACTCCTGTCCGGTCATAGACCAGACACGCGTGTCCGCGGACGTTTGAGAAATATTTGAGTGGACTGGCTGTAGGTGCTCTTATCATCGGTACCGACCGGGAGTCCTAAGGAAAGCTTCGCTCTTGGTCCTATCCGCAACCATCGAATTGTGCATTACTTTTCTCAGATTTCTCATACATTGGTTTTTTAACAACAGAAGACGCTCATGCGAGCACCAATGCCGAGGACTTGAATTCTGATGGATTAGTTTTACCACAAGGAACATAACCATCTAAGCCGCTCAGTTCGCTTTCTTTTCTTTTGAAAAGACCTAAAACCATGTACTCCCTCCGCCCGAAAATACTTGTCATTAAAATGGATATATCTAGATGTATCTTAGTTGTAGATACATCAATTTTCATCTAGTTTGATGACAAGTAATTTCGGACAAAAGGAGCATTAAGTATCACAAGTCCTTCACCCTTACAGAAAATAGAAATACATTCGAAATCTTGGGTATGTCGAAGTCTTCATCTTTCTGCATCCATGCGACATTTCCGTGAGCATAGCTTGATGCCGCCTCTAGCCCTTCGCCTCGGTGAAACAAACATATTATAAGTGGGCCTCAGTTGGCTCCCGAATGTTATGTTCATTGTTGTGGTCACTCCAGCCACGTGTCCGGTGGAACTACGGATTAGGCCGGTCCGGTCTAAGGCTAGTTATAGTGGGAGTAACTTAGGTAGTAACATAACGCACTTCAAGAATTTTTTGCTTATATGGAACATAGTTAATGAGGAAAGAGGTGTTTAGAGTAACATAATATGTTACTGTAACATAGCGCTTCCCGAGAAAGTACGAGTCTATAAGGTAATAAATATAATCATCTATGACACTATTATTATGTTAATTTGCACTATAAAAATAATAACTTAGACTAGTGTCATATGCATGACACTAGTATAAGTTACTCCCCACTATGACCAGCCTAAATAAGACCTAGCAGGTTGAACTTTCAAGGTATTGAACGGTCACCCGCAAAAAAAAAAAAAGAATTGGACGGGAATTCGGAACGCAAGGACTGCCTACATGGGAAACTTTGCAGCGCAAATCGGCTCTCTTCATCACACAACTCAAGACTGTGGTGGTTCGCACCACTTAAAAAGCTTCTGGCACACAGGTTTCTTTTTAACATCAATACAGAGACAAGCGTTTATATACATGCGCATACACTCGCCTTTATAAACATACACGTATACCTTACATCTATAAACACCTTCAAAAAACTGAACCGACACATGGATGATCTTAATATTTTGGGAACGTTGGAAACACCGTAACGATGTTATCTTCAACGATGCAACGCCCCAGGCGAGTGGCCCCCGATGGAGATTCTTGGAAGTGTGGGATTATTCAAAAGGACTATGGCTGCCTACTTCTTGGTGACGTCTAGGTGGATGGCTAGCCAGTAGTGTGTGAGTCGTATTGAGTGGATTCTTTGCTTTGAGAGCATCTTCAGCCGCGTCTTTAATAGGTCTTTTCCAAATGACTTTTTCGCGTCGACGTAAAAAATTGGTCCAGTCGCGTCCCTAGAAACCCGTTTTCCGTTGGTTTGGATCGAAACTGGCGTCGGCGGACCTAGACAGAACCCGGTGCGCTGGGCGGCTCCCAGAGGCGCCAGAGCAAGCTGTTTTGGCGAAAAGAGCCGCGAACCCGCTGAGTCAGCGACACGCGCCTCGTCTTCCTTTATAACGCCTCGGTTTCCCACGGGGAATCAATGGCAAGGCTGCCGTCGGTCAGCCTTGCCATTTGATTCCTCACGGATGGCGTGGCGACGCCTTCCCTCCCGCCACGCGTACACATGGCGCGGGGCTATAAAACCGTCGTCTCCCCTCGCCTCTGGCCACACCAACCCGAGCCCAAACCAGCCGCTGAGCTCTGCCTCTCTCCTCGTCCGCCGCTAAGCTCTGCCTCTCTTCCCGTCCGCCGCCTACCATTCCCTCTCTCCCCAAGCCCAAAGCGATGGTCGAACACTTCCGCGGTGACGCGGCGGCGGCCAACGGCTTTGGCCGCCGCTCGCTCCACGAGTGGGAGGCCTACCTCTTCTTCGAGGCCAACATCCCGGCACCGCCGGACATGCGTGCCGAGCCGACGGGGTAGAGGCTCAGCAACGGGGGCGTCCCCATCCCCTCGACGCCCGAGGTCGACGCGCGCCCCGACATCTTTGCCGCCGAGGTCGACCGCGTGCGGGCATCCCTGACGGAGGAGCAGTGCGCCCTCCCCCAATACGCCGCCGACAAGCACGCGTCATGGGCGGCGTACTTTCAGCGTCGACAGGCGCAGCGGCTGGCTCCACCAACGGGGCACCGGTGGTGGGGGGCACGAAGAACATCGATGGGCGCTGCCTATGGTGGGGCGGCAATGACCCGCCACTGGCATACCCTGCCGCGGCGGCCGCCCCGCCGCCCCCTCCCCCACCGAAGCGCCGGGCAATGGATGCCCAGGAGGTTCGGCTCCTCGTCTTCCTCCTCTCAGTCCTTCTCCCGCTTCTCCTCCCATTCCTCCGGCTCGGCCGGCGCACCCGCAGCGCCGGCATCGTCATCAACGAGGGCGGCAGGTGCGCCCCCTCCTTGGCTTCTCCGCGCTATGTCAAGCAAAAGACGGAGTCGGGCCTCGCCGCCGTGAAGACGGAGTCGGGGCTCCCCGTCGTGACGCCCGGGCTCGCCGGCGGCATCAAGGAGGAGCTCGATGACGTAGCGGCCCTGAAGTGGGCGCGTGAAGACTGGGCGCGCACGGAGTTGGAGCGCCAGCGTCAGCGCCTCGCCTATGAGCGGTTCGAAGCTCGGCGCCGTGGCCGGACGAGGGAGGCGTCGTCGTCCTCTACGACGCGCCGCCGGCACCGGTCCGCCAGGGAGACGCCTGGCAAGGGCCCAACAGGGGCGGCCGCGTCAAGGAGGAGAAGGCCGCCGCCGATGACGAGGATGGCGGCGACGTCGGTGACTTCGCCGCGCTCAACGACTTCTTCGCCCCTTAGTTGGGTTTTTTTAAATAACTTATGTAAACGTCGAACATGTTGAATATATGTCAAGTTTGCCGAACTTTAGCTGGATGTTTTGTTCAATTTGCCAAACTTTGCTGAATTTCTTTTTTTTATATAAAAAACCGAGTCTGGGGTGACCCTGGGGCCGGCGGCTCGGAACCGGCTCGCCCCCAGGCCGATTTTAGCGCCGGCTCACCCTCAGGCGGCGATTTTACGCGCCCCCTGGGGGGCCAACGGCTGGAGATGCTCTGACATGGTAGGGAAAATGTAGATGGCTTTCTTGTACCCTTTTTTATTTAATATATAATACTCATGCTATGTGTATTCTGTATAAAAAAGGGATGTAGTCAAGCTAAAGAGTTTAGCCAAGCAAATGCATGGAGGGTTTTGTCTACAAGACTGGGCACGATGTGCCACTGGGTTAATGTCGTTCCTAACAAGAATGCCCCGGGATAACCAAAGGTGGCCGCCCTCCTTCAAAGACCAGGGCATTTCTCTGCTTCCATATATTAACTAGATCGGAAACGCGCCTTGGCGCGAGGGTGCCGGTCCAAATGTTATGGTCAAGCAAGTAATGCTCATTCAGAAGGGATATCAAAATAAAGTAAAGATGAATCATTCACTTAAGTTTTTAGTTTGTGAGAGACAATACGACGTTGTTAGTCAATAATCTGATGCAAAAGAGTGTATCTAAACATATGTACCTTTAATATTGATAAGATCATATGAGCAATGGTACAAAAAAAATCATTGCCAACTGGCAAGGAGAGGATCATTATGATAGAAGTCTATACAAATGTTGAGCATTGCAACTTTCCAAAATACTACAACGAAAAGGTATATCATAAAGTATAAAAGCATGATATACCATTCTACATCGGTACATAAGTTCTATAAAATATAGCCAAATAGTTCATACTCGCAAGTGTAAAAACAGGTGTTACAGCAGCTGGAAACAATGCTATAGAAACATCAATAACGGTACGGCCTTTGTCTTTGTTAGTCAATCAACAAACATGTATGATATCTTGTAGATGATCATCACTGAGAACTCCTACTTCCTCTCTCCAAGTGAAAAAGGGCATGTTCTGAGGTGAAGCTAATGCAGATAGTAGTGGCCAATACTTGACAGGAAAGGCTGATAGCGTCCTCAGGCTTCATTTTTCTGATGACACTAATAATGCAAGCTTTAGTGATACATGAGTAATTTCTCTTATAGTATGAAATAATATAACAATACAAGCTTCAGTTAATTCCTAATTTTCCAAGAAATGAAAGGAAGAGTGTAACTGCTTAAACGACAATAGCACAATAACACAAATATGTAGTTAAATTTACATGTGCAGGTAGTACCTCTGCGTTTTTCACAATGCCAGTCAGTAACAGATTGTACATAAAACATGTTCAGTTATGAAATACTCCCTCTGCAACAAATATAAGATCGTTTAGATCACTTACTTCAGTGAAAGCACTACCATAACAGATGTCTAAAGCATGGCATTGAATAGGCAAATAACACCATTAGAATGCACTATATGTTCAAAGAAAGGGTGATGAGAAATCCGAGATACAACCGAAGATGGAAATATAAGAAAAAATTATTAGGACAAACCAGTTCAAATCACAACATGAAGCATTTTGTTCAGTTTGACATGAATATCAATAGCAGGAGAAAACAAAGCCAAACCTTGGCCCCTGCCAAGGACTATTCTCTCATAACTCGTACAAAACATGAGTTGTGTATTCTTAGGAAGATATTAAAATTGCATCAAGTAGCAGGCACACTATTGTATATATTTTTCATAAAGGTAATGTGAATATAAGATAAAATGGTTCTTTCGAATATCACAAAACATGCTACAAACATGTATTCCACAGATAGATCGAGTGGCCTGAAATTGCATGCAAAAATATAATGTAATAGTTCTATATGCATAAAGAACTTGCCATTCATTTGTCAGCCTGGACATTTGCCATAGTGAGCATAGGACTCACAAATAAATTGCATTAGTTGAATATTAATTATTATATGTAGCCACATCTTATTTAAATCCAACCAAGTTGAACAGAAATAAATCTCACCTTACTTTTGTCGAAAAGACTCTTATTTAACTGCTCATTCCTTGACATGGTGATCCGCTGAACATATCGCAAGTCGCTGCAACCACATAAGCCAAGCATTGACATGAGATAAAGAGAGCAATGAATTCTTTTATTCGGATGGTACATATTGCATCTAAACAACCTTGAGATGCATGCATGTTTGTAGCACACTATCAGCACCGTTTATGCTCTTCGTAATCCATCAGAGGTGCAACACACATGTTACTCGGCCAAATTTAACTAAATATATAGTAGTGGTATCTATTTGAAGTCTCACTACTGAGAATAAAAATAGGCTCCATCTGTACCAGCTAACCAGCAGATAAGCAATCACTGATTCTTGTTGCACACAGAAACACATGATGAAGAAAAAAAATCATGTAGACCATTCTTCGTAGATGGTAATCCACAGGGATGTCATCCACCTCCCCATCTCGTGCAATTGGGGGAGCACTCGGTGTCCAAAAATCCTGGAATTTCTACACATCAACATAGTGCGGCCGTTCTCCCTCTCCTCTCGTGATGATGGCATAGGAGGAGGGATCCATACGACCCTCTATAATTTGAGCAAACACATCTGACGAAACAATATAATTATAGTAACATGTATACCCACAACCTAAATTTTTGAAAACTCAGTGTTCTCACGACCTAAATTTGAACTGATTATAATGAGAAAGAAGACCCATCAACATATTAGTACAATAATAAAGGCAAAGGTGGGGTTGTGGGTGTAATGGGGGTACAGGCAGTAAAGGAATCTGAACCTTTTCCATGTCAACTCATCATCTTCCTCTTGCTCTCTTCTCACCAATTTAGCATTGCCAATTCTTCCCCTAATGGTGAGGAACAAACAATCAAGTTTAGCATCCCAAGCACAAAGAAAAAGTTACTAACATTCCCTCATGTATACTATTTGATATATATTTGACTGAGCAAAAAAGCAATTATAATCATGTGCCACCGTTGTAAAATTGTACAAGTATGCCTAATACAGAGGCTTATGGATCAGAAATGGGACCCTGCAAACGAGCATACAAGCCTATATCTATATAAGATGCACGTACATATACATAGCTTGACCAACAACAATTTGCGTACTACACACTCCTCTCTATACGTATGTGTGCAATACAAAGATAAGAAACAGATGACAGAACTTACCTGTCGATTCATGGAACAGGGAGGGCTAGTTGTAATAGCAAAGTGTTTTAGTTCACTCCATCCTTGATCCGGCAGCAGTGCAAGG
The DNA here is from genome assembly GCF_018294505.1 of Triticum aestivum. Classification (NCBI taxonomy): domain Eukaryota; kingdom Viridiplantae; phylum Streptophyta; class Magnoliopsida; order Poales; family Poaceae; genus Triticum; species Triticum aestivum. The sequence continues at coordinate 2,616,139 of NC_057803.1, read as the reverse complement.
CATCTGAGTTTCCATAAGTACGATCATCTCTGCAAAAGGAAAAGCTTCTTAGATAATCAAGCTCATCTCTGGAGAGAAATTAAAGCTTCTCCTAGAATCGCAGATGCTTCTTCAAGAATCAATAGCGTGTGCAGCACTAGAAGCTTGCCTTCGGTATAAAGAGGGGTCGTCAACCCAACAAAAGTTGTCACAGGCAAGAGGAAGAATCCATTATCAATGGAGGGGACTGGGAAGAAGGAGAGAGTGAAGGTTGTGGCTGTCTGCGTGCTCCTTGCCATCCTGCTGTCTGCCCAGCAGCTGCAGGTGGCTGACGCCGTGTCGGTGTTCTGCAAATGCTACATCAGCTGCTACTCCGACTGCAGGCTCAGACGCCCCCCGCTGTTCTGCAAGCCGTTATGTAGATGCAAATAATATTAGCATGTTGACTGTAGAATTTTTAAAGCGAACAGAGAGGTATTTTATTCGAGTGGTTTATTCAATTCTTGGATCATCTGAGTAAACATATCTGACACCAATATTATAATATATATACCCACATTCTATCCTACTATGAGAATTTTGTTTGCTGGTAATCTCGCATGATTATTTCAGTAAAATTTTGTGGCCACTACTACTCTACCTGGAACAACTGGTGTGATATATGTAGATGGAGAGAGAGAGAGAGAGGGAGGGAGAGGGAGAGAGAGAGAGAGATATGTCTGTCAAGGAAAGTTAGATTTTTGGGAGGCCTTGTATAACAAATAAAACTCAAGTATATCTTCAGAACACTAAAAGGACAGCTCAGTAAGTGGACAAAGCTAATTGCTATCAACATGGTTAGATACTAATAACCTATTCAGAACCTCAACTTCTTGGAAGTCCTTGAGAATATGGGACTAAAAGTGTAATCAGTTACTGGCTTCAAACATATTTTACAGTAACAATAACTACCACGTAGCAGATGCAGAGTAAAAGCATGCTAGGAGGCAGGAAAGACTGAAAGAGTCGGTGCTGAATTATGATATAAGCAGAGTGAGTTGAGAATGAACTTCTTTCAATTAAAATAAAGCACAAGATAATTTTAGAGAGGGAGGTTGTGGTCGACGCCGGCACACAAATGGAACCGCCGTCGTCGGGGTCGGGCGTGGGCTCCTTCCTTCCTGGTCGTTGTCATCTTGGTCCTTGTGGATAGCGTCCATGGATTGGAAGTGGGGTGACTTGAGAATCCCCTCCCTTGAGATAGCTTGCTGCTTCCAGTTGAGATTCATCCATGGAGAAGAGAAGCTTCATGAGCACACACACACAGAAGTGCTCATGAGCAACAAAATTACAATTTCATATGTAGGAGTGGGTCAATTCAAGCCGTTAGCAAGCAGTCACATGGCCGATTAAAAAAAAGATAGTTATGTCTAACAGAATCTGTATGGACCAACTATACTCAATCCACCAATCCAGGCCATGGTATATTTATCCAGCCTAAATACTCACATATATCAGCCATGAGTGGAAGTAGTTGACAACAAACTATGATCCTAGAAAGTACGACTAAAAGCTTGTCTATCAATGTAAAAACAAAAACACATTTGTAGATCAGCAAACAAAGGAGATGCCAACAGTGAAGTAAAACTTCATCAAGAATCATATTTTCAGAAGAGAACAAATAGTGCAGACCTTGCAGTATAACTGTAAAAAGTATTGCTAGGATGTCCTAAAGACAGTAAAAGCCCAAAACTTGCCAATTGTAAACAAACACGAAAGCAAGACACATCACAACAGAAGTGGAAGTACAACTCCCAGATCTCTGGAACAATTTTCGCTTCGGAAATATAGTCAAATCCTCACTTCTAGCAGCGCATATAACCATATCACTGAGATAGCGAGGGAAATGGCGGGCAAAGGAGGGAGCTCAGCAAGAGGAGGAAAAGGGGGAACTCACCTTGGCCTTGGACTGCTGGTTGCTGCCATGGAAGAGCTCTGAACCATGGAGCAGTCACGTAATTAGTACCCAAAATAGATATTCTAGATGGAGATTCTGCAAGTGCACTTACCTTGTCCAAGTCCAATGCTTTATGGCTCTGAATTCCAACAGTAGACCAAGTTCCATCAACCTCCATAATAACCAAATCACTGAATCCGCTATCTATCTTATGGTCGTTTTCCAATATTTTTGGCTCCTTGTTCTCACACATTATTTGTTACAGTCATCTATCTTTTTAACAGCCACTGCCTGCAAAACAAAACGGTCACATTAGTTGCCCTATCAGTTAATATTGAGACAGATTTACATGCATACTCACCTCATGCATGTCCAAAGTTGTGCAGTTATCTACTCCTTGACCGCTAATTAGAGACTGGAATCTGGTGACAGATGAGACAACCAAATTAATCTAGCATTTAAGAATGGCGCTTTGATTCACAGAACTGCAACCACAATAGGCATAAATCTCCACTCTCTTTGTAACTAACCACCTGACATGTCTACAACCTACCCCCCCCCCCCACCCCCTCTCTCCATCAAAATCGCCAACCAAACAGCTAATAATGGTGGTTTGATTACAATGCCATGCATAGTCCCTGCAATTATCTGTAACCAGTCATGTGATTTGTTTAATGCTTAAGCTAAAGGCCTAAACCAAGGATTAACCCAGACTAACAAACAGATTAGGCAATTAATTTATCTAGACAAATTTCAATAACACAAGCCAATGCCAAACTCGCAGCCATCGAACAAAATAAGAAATGCAACAAAAAGTCGTTCGAGGAATCTTGCAATGCTGCACTGTCTCGCATAGCAACAAAAAACCGAGGGTGTCCAACCAGACCTAATGAATCCAAAGGATTCTAACAAGATCCAGGCAGCCCATACATCCAAACACCCCCAATGTCCTGCTGCATTCACCTCTTCCTGAAAGCTCACTACAATCCTAGAGAAAGATCCGAACCCTAGCCAAGCAAGGCAACAAACATGTACTCTGTAAATAATTAGCTAGATCCAAGGCCTTCCTTGGCAGCAAGGTAAAAACAAAACAAGAAAGACAAAGAAAATTCTCTTCTTTGGAACCTAGCTAAATCAGAGAATTGGCTAGATAAGATAGATGTGCAGGGGTAGGAAGAGGGGGTGGAGCTCACCAGGTTCAGCGGGGTGGGGGGGGGTAGGAGGAGGGAGGAGCCATGAGGGCTCGTGTCTCGTCCACCTGCAGCAATTGCTACTCATCCAGATCGGAACCGACCTTGTCCACCAGAGGAACAGGGACGTGTCCGTGCACCTGCGTGACCAAAAGGAGCAACAACTTGAGGGGAGGGGAGGGGATTAGGGTTGGAGCAGGGGAGAGGCCGGCATCCTGAGCAGGCCATTGCGTGGGCGCGGAGCAGGCAGAGCACAAGCACTCGGAGGCCAAGGTCAGACGACATCGCCGGCGAATCTGCGAGCACCTTGGCTGCCGCCTGACCTGCTCACTCTCCCTCTTCTCTTTCCTTCCCTTCCCTTCCCTTCTGATGACGAGAGGTCGAGGCTGCGGGCGGCGTGGTGCGAGGGAGACGAGGAGAGAGGTCCACGGCGGCGCGGTCTGAGGGGCGTCGACGGCGGCGAGGTCTGCGGGGCGTTGGTGGCGGTGAAGTGGGCGGGGCTGCGAGGTCTGGTGGAGGGAGAGGTCGGGGAGAGGGCTGGGGCGAGCGGGCTGGGATGCGGGAGGACGGGGGTTGAGGGCGCGGGTGCGGTGGAGAGGCGGCTAGGTCATCTACACGGCAGCGGACGCAATTTATATGCGTAAACATGAAATGACGAAAATGCCCTCCATGGGTCGTCGGAATTACGCGCGGTGGCATGAACGGGACGAAACTATTCATTGCTACAGGATCACCTCTTCGATCCGACGACCGTAGTCGTCCCAGGGCTCGATCCGATGGCCCAGATTGCATCAAGCAAAACGATCCAACGGCCAGGAATCCCAAACGGCTGAGGAGCCGGGAGGATGACTGTCATCCTTATTTCTCGATTCCACAAGGCATATGCAAGCACCTTAAAGAAGCAGGGGACTGGGAGTTTGCTGATTGGAGCTTATGGTCAATGATAATACTCAGGGTCCAAGTAACCCCAACATGATCCAAACTCTTCGTGCAAAGTTACAATTAAAGAACATATGCTCCCTTTATTTCTCTGACATACCTAAAGCAAAGTGCACAATTTAGGCCAAAGTCAATCTTCCAATGTCTCATGTTAATCATATCTGTTTCGTTTAAACAATCTACGAGAACAAGCCACACACAAAAATCTGTCTAGGACACATCTAGATATGAATTAGACAAACTGCATAAAAGCTCTTTGCTTTGGGAGGCACCTTCTTCTCCAGAGTTTTCTAAAAATAGGGGTAGCATGTGCTACCTTCAAACATGAGCAAGTAAGAGCCAAATGTCAAACAAATTAGCCCACTAGACCTGTTCATGGTCTCTCCCACAAAAAGGATACAAAACGAACAGGTGATTTCGTAGTTATAGGCACAAATCTCCTGCATCCATAGAATCATTTTTTGACATCAATAGACACAAGCGCTCATATACACGCGCATACATTCACCTCTATGAACGCACACACGCACACCCTATCCCTATGAGCATCTCCGAAAAACTAAGCCGACATATTATCTTGAGATTTATGAAGTCACTGTAGGCGCCTCGTCGTCGACAGAAACGTCTCTTCCCACTAAATGTGCATCGCCAAAAATCCTAAAATAAATCCAAAAATAAATGCGAGCACCAAGATTTGAACCCTGGTGGGCTGGAGAAACCAGCAGTCCCTATAACCATCCAACCACAGGTTGGTTCGCGCATCTACAGAATCCCCGAAGTGGCACTCCTAATCGTTATCCCTAAACTGGCCGTAATCAGGGGTATAAGTCACGTACAGCTACTGTATTGGTGGAAGGCGCTCGACGATAAAGTGGCTGTAGCTGCCAATGTGACAATTCAGTAAGCTGTAGTAGTAGCAGTTGTTGTGATGTTGCTTTCCAGTTTGAGTCCTCACTAGGGCGCTAAAGTGCCACCCGTGGCACGAGCGAGGTCTGGGTGCTGGTAGATCATTAGTACCGGTTGGTAACACCAACTGGTCCTAAATGTTTATGGGGTTTTGGTTTTATTTTTTATTTTTTCATTAATTTTGTGTTTTTCATTTAATTCTTTTTTGTTTGCTGGTATTTTACGTTACTATATATTGTACATGTTATGCATATATATAAATAGATTTTTTCATAGAACCGATCATATATATATATATATATATATATATATATCATCGAATGTCTCACAACCACCATTAATTATTCACACATACACATGTATGTATATATATAATTTCTCATACATGTTGCCTTGGTGCCTTCAGAGCACAATGACAAGTGGTTCATGGGGCGGTAGCGGGTAATAGTATTCTTCTTTGGGATCTATGACCCGGTCGAGCAAAAATCCCGCTATTTCCTCTTGAAGTGTTAGTATGCGCTCCGTTTCTAGGAGTTGATCCCACACCTTTTTAAACTGTTAAGAAGGAGATCAATATGTATGTGTATTAGTTGTGTGATTAGATATCGATAATGATGTAAATATTATGAATAGTGTTCTGGCAAACGTACCCATTTCTGTCTATCAGATTTGCTTCTTTCGGACTCCATCATGCGAATATTCTCGCAAACGTAGTATGCACAGAGATCAGTCCCCGAAGCCTGCTTCAGGGCCTTTACGAGAATGGAATTTAATCAGATAATAATTAATCAAGCATGATAATTAATTAATGGTATTGAAACAAGAATTGAAGAGATGGTAAGCTAGCTAGTAATACTTAATTACTTACCTTGGGTCGAAACCAAAACAGTTTTTGTCGCCATTTGCCTGGAGTCACCTTGATGAACTTTGCCCAAGCCCTGCCCGCCAGCAAAGAAAATGAATAGAGGGGTTATTAAATAGTTGATATCAGGAAATGACGAACTAATTAAATAGGCCGAGATATAGTTAATAATGATTGAAATTACCTGCCGACTATCCCCTTCACAATGGCAAAGTCACTTTCTTCCTTATGTAGCGAGTCGAGTACTTCAACTGTTCCTTTATCAACTTTAATGACTAACAAGATCTAGTGGTAATTGCATGCGCAAACATTTGCATGTCTTAATTAAGCGGGCATATGCGCAACACTAATCAACTAGCCTAAACCCTATACACTTAATTATTAACATCTAGCTAGCTAGTAAGCAAAAACAGAATTTGTACTACAAGACAGTGTGACTCACCTGAAATTGTAAGGAAGTAGTATATCTTCATTGCTATTGAGGCGCTTGAAGAACTCTAGCATTCTTTCCTCTAAACTTGCTCGACAACTTGGAATTTTCTATGTGTATTCATTAACGGTATTTGGGTCAATGAACCCAATGCCATAGCGTCCAGATTTTTTTTCATTTCATACATCTTCATCTTGCATAATACCACAGAAAAGAATATAGTGAGGATAATTACAGGTAATGATTGATCAAAATGATCACTACAGCTAGTTTGAGACTTAAATTACAGAAAGAAATCACTTACATACAATAGCAACTGACGAGAGATTTGTCGAGTGAGTCTTGATTGTATAACTGAAATAGTTCTGAATACTCAACGAACAGAGCTTTCTCATGGAAGTAATGCTCCTCCTTGACATTCACCATGAGGGACTCTCGATTGGAAATCTTGGTAATGTTCATGTACTACTGATGCAATTCATACATTCTCGTTGGGAGGTTCTTGACCTCCTCGGGCTTGACCAAAGGTTGGCCCCGGACATATTTCCGTTTTATTTCCTCCTCTCTAAGAGGAGACATGGGCTCGATCTCGAGGAGTTGTCCAACACTGATATCAAGCATTTTAGCCTGCCTTATATGCTCCTCGGTTATTATAATATTGTTTAGCTGGGGAACGGTTTGCCCACAATAATATAGGACGCGCGTACTCTCATGTGTTGTTGGCACAACAAGCGGGGGGATCGATTGCGCCGCCTGTTCTCCCAGCTGGGGAACAGTTTTCCCGCATTTTTTGCCAGCTGCTTGTTGGCTCGAGCTCGAGCTCGCTTCCTTCTGTAGTCGTCCTCGATGTGCCTTCCTGATTTGGCACTCATAGTCTAAGTCAACAGGCTTGGGAGCTGGTGGTCTAGCCATACGAATGAAGTGGTCAATCTTTTCCTCAGGCACTTTCTCCCTTGGCGGCGGTGCCGGTTTCGGTCCAAAATGGGCATCCACTTGGGCCTTCACTATGGCTTCATTTTGCTCCTCGGTCATGTCGTAAGGCCTCTAGGGAAGAGGAGCGAGGCTTGGACCATATTTATATCGCTTGCCTCCGCCTGTACCTCCTGTACTACCTTGACTCATACCGCTACGCACCATAGCTGCGGCGTGTCTCTGCTGCGATTGCTGAGGCGGCGGAGATGGCTGACGTGGCTGAGTTGGAGCAGGAGTCTGCTCACGCATTGGTGGACTTGGAGGAGCGGGAGTCTGCTGACACGGTGGCGGACTTCAAGGAGGAGTCGGCTCACACGTTCGTGGACCTGGAGGAGCGGGAGTCTGCTGACACGGTGGCGGACTTCGAGGAGGAGTCGGCTCATGCGTTTGTGGACTTGGAGAAGCGGGAGTCTGCTGACTCGGTGGCAGACGTCGAGGAGGTGTCGGCTGACGCGGTGTCGGTGGCCTTCGAAAGATGATGCAATCCTTTCTCCATAGGATGATACGATGTATGGCCTCTCCCAATGTGTGCTCATCGTCACCTCCAGGAATGTCAAGCTCTAGCCCCGAATATTGGTCCACTACCTCATCAACCAAAACACGAGCATAGCCCGCTGGAATCAGGGTGCAATGGAAGGTTGCTTCGGGGGTATTTGTAAAAGCAACGGCGTCTGCCACCTTGCTACCTCTTTTAGCACTGCGTTGGTTTTCCCCGAAGAGGAAGGGATGATGCAGCAAAGTAGCGTAAGTATTTCCCTCAGTTTTTGAGAACCAAGGTATCAATCCAGTAGGAGGCTACGCGCGAGTCCCTCGTACCTGCACAAAACAAATAAATCCTCGCAACCAACGCAAATAGGGGTTGTCAATCCCTACAGGGCCACTTACGAGAGTGAGATCTGATAGATATGATAAGATAATATTTTTGGTATTTTTATGATAAAGATGCAAAGTAAAATAAAGGCAAAGTAAAATAGCAAAGTAAATAACTAAGTAGTAGGAGATCAATATGATAAATATAGACCCAGGGGCCATAGGTTTCACTAGTGGCTTCTCTCGAGAGCATAAGTATTCTACGGTGGGTGAACAAATTACTGTTGAGCAATTGACAGAATTGAGCATAGTTATGAGAATATCTAGGTATGATCATGTATATAGGCATCACGTCCGAGACAAGTAGACCGACTCCTTCCTGCATCTACTACTATTACTCCACTCATCGACCGCTATCCAGCATGCATCTAGAGTATTAAGTTAAAACAGAGTAATGCCTTAAGCAAGATGACATGATGTAGAGGGATAGACTCATGCAATATGAAGAATACCCTATCTTGTTATCCTCAATGGCAACAATACAATACGTGCCTTGCTGCCCTTACTGTCACCGGGAAAGGACACCGCAAGATTGAACCCAAAGCTAAGCACTTCTCCCATTGCAAGAAAGATCAATCTAGTAGGCCAAACCAAACTGATAATTCGAAGAGACTTGTAAAGATAACCAATCATACATAAAAGAATTCAGAGAAGATTCAAATATTATTCATAGATAGACCTGATCATAAACCCACAATTCATCGGTCTCAACAAACACACCGCAAAAACAAGATTACATCGAATAGATGTCCACAAGAGAGGCGGAGAACATTGTATTGAGATCAAAAAACAGAGAAGAAGCCATCTAGCTACTAACTATGGACCCGTAGGTCCGAAGTAAACTACTCACACTTCATCGGAGAGGCTATGGTGTTGATGTAGAAGCCCTCCGTGATCGATGCCCCCTCCGGCGGAGCTCCGGAACAGGCCCCAAGATGGGATCTCGTGGATACAGAAAGTTACGGCGGTGGAATTAGGGTTTTGGCTCCTTCTCTGATCGTTTGGGGGTACGTGGGTATATATAGGAGGAAGAAGTACGTCGGTGGAGCAACAGGGGGCCCACGAGGGTGGAGGGCGCGCTTGGGGGGGGGGGGGGCAGGCGCACCCCCCTACCTCGTGGCCTCCTGTTGATTGGCTTGACATAGGGTCCAAGTCTCCTAAGTTGTATTCGGTGAGAAAATCACGTTCCCGAAGGTTTCATTCCATTTGGACTCCGTTTGATATTCCTTTTATTCGAAACCCTAAAACAGGCAAAAAAACAGCAATTCTGGGCTGGGCCTCAGGTTAATAGGTTAGTCCCAAAAATAATATAAAAGTGGATAATAAAGCCCAATAATGTCCAAAACAGTAGATAATATAGCATGGAGCAATCAAAATTGTAGATACGTTGGAGATGTATCACACCTTCATGGATATGTTCTTCATTTTGAAGTGTAGCTCACAGTTAGTGTTCTCTATGATGTCATCCACAGGGTATGTATCCAGCAATGTGTCGCCCGGGCGGAACCAACGCTGCTTCTCGGCATGGATGGGACGGTGCTATCTCATCCGCTTGCTGCTGCCGCTGCTGAGACCCCCTTTCCTGGCTAAGTGAGTCGATCTGCTGCTGCTGTCGCTGGAATTTGAGTGCCAAGTCTGTGTGCCTTGCTTCTAGGCCTTGAAGGTGTTCTGCTTCCTGCTTCCTCTGCTCCTCCTCTAGCTTCCTCTTCTCCTCCTCCTCCATCTTCTTTCTTGCACGGCACCTGTAGTCGTCGTTCCATTCCGAAAATCCCTCATACCAGGGAATAACGCCCTTGCCTCGTGTTCTTCCCGGGTGTTCAGGATTTCCCAGGGCACGCGTAAGCTCGTCGTTCTCTCTGTTGGGCGTGAACACCCCCTTTGGAGCATCTTCTATTGCGTCAAGTAACTTTTGTTCGACTCCTTTTAGACTTGCCTTCGTCAAAACCATGCCTGTCTCCTGGTCCAACGCCCCCCATGCGCATAGAACCAAGTTATGCACCTGGGGGGCCAGCTCCTAGCAACCGGAGTGACCCCTGCATCCTCCATCTCTTGCTCAGACTTATCCCACTTAGGCATTCCCACCGCGTAGCCACCTGGCCCCAGCCCATGGAACTGCGTCTTTTTTGTGGCATTGGCCTTGTTTTTTGTCGACCGTTCCTTAGATAATTCCGATTCCTTGAATTTCACGAAAGCGGGCTAGTGTTCTCTTTGCTTCTCCAGTGTTCCCTTGAATTCAGGATTCTTCCTTTCTATAGCTTTGTAGTTGGCCCATACAGTTTTCTTGTGGGTATTGAATGCAATTGACATCTTCTTAAGAGCAGCGTCGTTGACTTTCTGCACATCTGCATCAGTGAAATAATCTAGTAGGGTGAAATGTTCCATCAGAGATTCCCAAAGCTTTTATTTTGCTCTGTCGTCGACCCAAGTAACATCTGGACGTTTAGTTTTGGCTCTTTCCATTCTTGAATGGAGATCGGGAGTTGGTCCTTCACAAGAACTCCACACCGACGAACGAACTTGTTCGCAATGTTCTTAGGCGTGAGGGGTTTGCCACTAGCTTTGATGGAATCGATGTTGTACTTTACACCCTCCTTCAACTTTTTTCCCGGGCCTCGCTTTGTCCTGCTGTCTGTAGAAGCAGATTTGCTTGATCTGGAGGGCTGAAAGAAGAAAGATCGATTCATTAATATATCTTCAAATAAAAAAACATGTGATGATCACCAGATGCCTGCTTATATAAATATACCTCGCCGGTAGTCTTTGTTATTTAAAGATCAACATTGTCTGCGTCATCATAATCATAATCATAGTTCATGACTTCATCATCTCGGTCGTCCTAATCGAATATCTTATCATCACCCTCCCCGGTATTGTTCAGATATTGGGAGCCGTAATCTGCTTCATTCAGATCATTTGGTTGTGTATGATCTCGTATGATCTCGAACAGGGACTCTTCTCCCTCTCTACCGGTATTGTCCGCCATAGCTTTTATTTAATCCAGAAGAAATATAAAACAATTTAGTATTCAAATTACAATTCATGGATGCAATCAATAAGGAAAAATTGAATCATATAATACATAATATGCATCGTCTCGAATAATATATAATCTTGAATACATCGTGTCGAATAATATATAATCTCGAATACATCGTCTTGAATAATATATAATCTCGAATACATCGTCTCGAAAAATCACTGGCTAGGTAGCTAATAAAGATCGAATACTACAGAAGAACCTAGGCCACTCGCGGTTCCTGGGGCGCGGGTGGTGGACACCCAAAGAGAAGGAACCATCACAGGATCATATCTCCGGTCATCTGCCTAAAGAACCTGCCAGGTATTGGAGAACCTGACATCCATAGCAGCCATGTAGTGATGGACGTGCTCGTCTTCCTCCCTGACACGGCGACGCACCACCTCCGACGGGGCCGGCTCCCTCTGCACCGAATGTGGCCCACGTGAATGCCACCAAAGGAGATCAGGGTCGACGATGGGACCCGGGTTCCTCACCAAGCAGCGAGCCCCTGAAGGTAGCACCTCTCAGTGCCAGCCCGGCGGAGCCCAGTCCCAGACATGGGTCCTTTGAAGCAGGACGCCGTCGCGAACAGGTCGACGGTGAGGATGCGGGCCGGGCATCGTCGAGGAAAAAATACTATACGCCGCAAAAGTTACATTTTTTAAATTATTGGATTGTGACTTATATGCAAATTCTAGATTTCTATAACTAAAATTATAAGAAACTAAAAACTAACATTTCTAACATTTCTATAACAATTTCAAATTGATCTAATTCATCTAGCTAAAACTAACATTTCTAAAATTTCTAACAATTTGAAACTAATCTAATTCATCTAGCTAAAACTAACATTTCTAACATTTCTAACATTTCTATAACATTTCTAACATTTCTATAACAATTTGAAATTAATCTAATTCATCTAGCTAAAACTAACATTTCTAACAATTCTATAACATTTCTATATACTATTTGACATTTATCTAATCTAATTAATTATTTCATCTAAAACATTTGTAAAAAAACAGAAAAAACTGAAAACAGAATTGTGTATGTGTGCGTGTGTGTGTGTGTGTGTGCGTGTGTGTGTGTGCGCGCGCGTGCGTGTGTGTGTGTGCGCACGCAATGGCTTCGATTGGAGGGAGGAGAGGGGCCGGGGAGAGGGGCTCACAGCACGGGCGACGGCGAGGCAGAGGGGACGGCGATGGGGGCAGCGACGAGGGGCGGCGGCGACGGGGCATAGGAGAAGAAGAAGCAGAGGAAGAACGAACTAACGAATTTTTTTGAAGGATTTTCTTATATAGAACACCCCTTTAGTACCGGTTGGAGCCACCAACCGGTACTAAAGGTCTGTTTTGGCCAGGCGAAGCGGCGGGAAGCGCACCCCCTTTAGTACCGGGTGGTGGCACCAACCGGTACTAAAGACCCCCCCCCCTTTAGTACCGGTTGGAGGTACGACCCGGTACTAAAGGGGGTGCGCTGGCGCAGGTGCGGTGCGGCAAGTTTAGTCCCACCTCGCTAGCCGAGGGGCGTCCGCACTGGTTTATAAGCCCCAGTGCGACAGCTCCCTCGAGCTCCTCTCCAAAGCAGGCCTACTGGGCCTATCTGTTCTCTGCTACCCTGTGGGCCTTCTAGGTCTTTGCGGGCCTACATCCTGGCCCAATAAAACATTGGGTTTCTAGTTGTATGCAGGCCGCTCTAGCCCAGTAGGCGGGCTTTTTTATTTTTTTATTTTTTTATTTTATTTATTTTTGTTTTATTTATTTTTGAGTTGTTTTTTGCTGTATTTAGAGTTTCTTTGTGAATATTTTTGCTTTAGGTACAAAAAATTATTAACTTTCTATTAGTGGCGGTAGTTTTCAAATTTGAATAGTTTAAATTTTGAATTATTTGAAATTTGTGTGAATCACTAGTTTGTGAATAACTTAACTTTGAAATTAGATTTTTCAGTGATTCTTTTTTATTATGTTTAATATTAGTGTGTTTTATCATTATATTCAATTTGGTAATGCTTAGGTTATTTAAAAAATGAAATGCCTTTGTAACAGTTCAGTTTTCATCCGAAACCTTGATACTTCGAAAGGGATTGTCCATTTTGTACACGAAGTGCATCCAGTTTTTGCGGTAACCCTCTCTACTTTTTGCACATGCTATGTGGGTGAAATTATGATACCATGCCAACTTTCAACCATTTCTGAGTTCATTTGAAGTGTTTTTCAATTTTAGGGTCATTTAGCTAAAAAATCAGTAAATGCATGAAAGAATTTGTTTGCACATAAAATTTCTTTGCGTTTCAAATGCCAAAACACATAACTACCCTAACTATTACAGAGATTCCCTCCTGGGTGTGAAACATAGAAGAAAGTGATGATAGTGAAGCCGATCACATCCCAGATCTTTGGGTGTGAAACTTTTTCTTCGCGTGTGTCCCTTTGCGCCATAGCCATGGAAAATCTTCATCATTTAACGGGATGCTCGGGTCAATACTCACTGTGAATGGAGCAATTTCATCAAAATTTTCATAATCTTCTGACATGTCTGTCTTGTCATCCATTCCCATGATGTTTCTCTTCCCAGAAAGAACTATGTGGCGCTTTGGCTCATCGTATGATGCATTCGCTTCCTTATCTTTTCTTTTTCTTGGCTTGGTAGACATGTCCTTCACATAGAAAACCTGTGCCACATCATTGGCTAGGACGAATGGTTCGTCTGCATACGCAAGATTGTTGAGATCCACTGTTGTCATTTCGTACCGCGGGTCTTCTGTCACCCCGCCTCGTGTCATATTGACCCATTTGCACCGAAACAAAGGGACCTTCAAACCACGTCCATAGTCAAGTTCTCATATGTCCTCTATGTAACCATAATATGTTTCCTTTCCCGTCTTGGTGGTTGCATCAAAGCGGACACCACTGTTTTGGTTGGTGCTCATCTTATCTTGGGTGATCGTGTAAAATGTATTACCATTTATCTCGTACCCTTTAAAAGTCATTATATTCGAAGATGGTAACTGGGACAGCGAGTACAGGTCATCTTCAATAGAGGGACGCATGGTACGTGTCTGCAACCAGCCGGCGAAACTCCTGGTTTGTTCATGTGTAATCCAGTCATCAGACCGCTCCGGGTGTTTGGAGCGTAGAAAATTCTTGTGTTCGTCCATATACGGAGCCACCAAGGCGGAATTCTGTAGAACTGTGTAGTGTGCTTCAGTGAGAGAATGTCCGTCCATACATTATTTGATTCCCTCCTAGCGTGCCTTTTCCATCCAGTCTACCCTTATGTCGCGATTCAGGAACACCAATCGACTTAAGGCCAGGAATAAAGTCAATACAAAACTCAATGACCTCCTCGTTTTCATGGCCCTTGGAGATGCTTCCTTCTAGCCTAGCACGGTTATGAACATATGTCTTTAAGACTCCCATGAACCTCTCAAAAGGGAACATATTGTGTAGAAATACAGGACCTAAAATGTTAATATCTTCGCATAGGTGAACTAGGACGTGCGTCATGATGTTGAAGAAGGATGGTGGGAACACCAACTCGAAACTGACAAGACATTGCACCAAATCATTCTCTAACCTTGGTATGATTTCTGGATCGATTACCTTCTGAGAGATTGTATTGAGGAATGCACATAGCTTCACAATGGCTAATCGAACGTTATCCGGTAGAAGCCCCCTCAATGCAACCGGAAGCAGTTGCGTCATAATCACGTGGCAGTCATGAGACTTTAGGTTCTGAAACTTTTTCTCTGCCATGTTTATTATTCCCTTTATATTCGACAAGAAGCCAGACGGTATCTTAATACTGAGTAGGCATTCAAAGAAGATTTACTTCCCTTCTTTGGTAAGAGCGTAGCTGGCATGACCCTGATGTATGCCATCTTTTACGTGCATACGTTGCTGGTCCTCCCGTGCCTTAGGTGTATCTTTTGTCTTCCCATACACGCCCAAGAAGCCAAGCAGGGTCACACAAAGATTCTTCGTCACGTGCATCATGTCGATTGCGGAGCGGACCTCTAGGTCTTTCCAATAGGGCAGGTCCCAGAATATAGATTTCTTCTTCCACATGGGTGCGTGTCCGTCAGCGTCATTCGGAACAGGCTGTCTGCCAGGACCCTTTCCAAAGACTACCTTCAAATACTTGACCATATCATGTACATCAGCACCAGTACGGTGGCGAGGCTTCGTCCGATGACCCGCATCACCTTTGAAATGCTTGCCTTTCTTTCTTACGGGTTGCCTGCTCGGAAGAAATTGACGATGTCCCAGGTACACATTCTTCCTACAATTATCCAAATATATACTGTCGGTATCATCCAAACAGTGCATGCATGCGCGGTATCCCTTGTTTGTCTGTCCCGAAAGGTTACTGAGAGCAGGCCAATCATTGATGACAACGAACAACAATGCCTTTAGGTCAAATTCTTCCCCATGTGCTCATCCCATGCATGTACACATGTTCCATTCCACAGCTGTAAGAGTTCTTCAACTAATGACCTTAGGTACACATCAATGTTGTTACCGGGTTGCTTAGGGCCTTGGATGAGCACTGGCATCATAATGAACTTCCTCTTCATGCACAACCAAGGAGGAAGGTGATAACCCACAAGTATAGGGGATCGCAACAGTTTTCGATAAGTAAGAGTGTCGAACCCAATGAGGAGCTAAAGGCAGAACAAATATTTCCTCAAGTTCTATTGACCACCGATACAACTCTACACACGCTTGATGTTCGCTTTACCTAGAACAAGTATGAAACTAGAAGTACTTTGTAGGTGTTGTTGGATAGGTTTGCAAGATAATAAAGAGCAAGTAAATAAAAGGTAGGGGCTGTTATAAGTAAAGAAGCAATAAAGTAAATATAGAGAGTGTGGAAAAGTGGTGGTAGGAGTTGTGAAATTGTCCCTAAGCAATTGACTACTTTACTAGACCGATAGCAAGTATTATGTGGGAGAGGCCACTGCTAGCATGTCATCCCTGACTTGGAATTCTATGCACTTATGATTGGAACTATTAGCAAGGATCCGCAACTACTAATGTTCATTAAGGTAAAACCCAACCATAGCATTAAGATATATTGGTCCCCCTTCAATCCCGTATGCATCAATTTCTATGCTAGATTGAAGCTTCTGTCACTCTTGCCCTCCAATACATAGTCCTATCAACATACAACTAACCCTAGGGTGTGATCCACGTGCGCGCTCATATGATGGGCACCAAAGGACAGCAGCATAACCACAAGAAAATTAAATCAATCACAGTAATTCATCAACCACCGATAGGACAACGAGAATCTACTCAGACATCATAGGATGGCAACACATCATTGGATAATAATATGAAGCATAAAGCACCATGTTCAAGTAGAGGGTACATCGGGTTGCAGGAGAGTGGACCGCTGTACATAGAGGGGGGAAGGTGACGGAGATGTTGGTGAAGATGGCGGAGGTGTTGGTGTAGATCGCAGTGATGATGATGATGGCCACGGCAGCGTTCCGGCGCCACCGGAAGAGAAGGGGAGAGGGGGCCCCTTCGTCTTCTTCTTCCTTGACCTCCTCCCTATATGGGAGAAGGGTTTCCCCTCTGGTCCTTGGCCTCCATGGCATGGGAGGGGCGAGAGCCCCTCCGAGATTGGATATGTCTCTCTGTCTCTCTCTGTTTCTGCGTTCTCTGATTCTACCCTTTCACCGTTTCTTATATTCCTGGAGATCCGTAACTCCGATTGGGCTGAAATTTTAACATGATCTCTATCCGGATATTAGCTTTCTTGCGGCGAAAGAAGGGCATCAACCTCCTTATGAGGTGGCCACGAGGGTCAGGGGCGCGCCCCCTGCCTCGTGGCCCCCTCGGCACCATGTCGCGTGGATTTTTCTTCCCAAGAATCATATATATTCCAAAAAAATCCCCGTCAGTTTTTATCCCGTTTGGACTCCGTTTGATATGGATATTCTGTGAAATAAAAAACATGCAACAAACAGGAACTGGCACTGGGCACTGGATCAATATGTTAGTCCCAAAAATAGTATAAAAAGTTGCCAAAAGTATATGAAAGTTGTGGAATATTGGCATGGAACAATCAAAAATTATAGATATGACGGAGACGTATCAGCATCCCCAAGCTTAATTCCTGCTCGTCCTCGAGTAGGTAAATGATAAAAAAGATAATCTTTGATGTGGAATGTTGCCTAGCATAATCTTGATCACATATCTAATCATGGCATGAATATTAAGACACGAGTGATTCAAAGCAATAGTCTATCATTTGACATAAAAATAATAATACTTCAAGCCTACTAATAAAGCAATCATGTCTTTTCAAAATAACATGGCGAAAGAAAGTTATCCCTACAAAATCATATAGTCTGGCTATGCTCCATCTTCACCACACAAAATATTCAAATCATGCACAACCCCGATGACAAGCCAAGCAATTGTTTCATACTTTTGACGTTCTCAACCCTTTTCAACTTTCACGCAATACATGAGCGTGAGCCATGGACATAGCACTATAGGTGGAATAGAATGGTAATTGTGGAGAAGACAAAAAGGAGAAGATAGTCTCACATCAACTAGGCGTATCAACGGGCTATGGAGATGCCCATCAATAGATATCAATGTGAGTGAGTAGGGATTGCCATGCAACAGATGCACTAAGAGTTATAAGTCTCAGACTGAAAACTAAGTGGGTGTGCATCCAACTTGCTTGCTCATGAAGACCTCGGGCATTTGAGGAAGCCCATCATCGGAATATACAAGCCAAGTTCTATAATGAAAATTCCCACTAGTATATGAAAGTGATAACTCAAGAGACTCTCTATATAAAGAACATGGTGCTATTCCGAAGCACAAGTGTGGTAAAAGGATAGTAACATTGCCCCTTCTCTCCTTTTCTCTCTTTTTTTTGTTTTATTTTTTTATTTTTTTGATGGGCTTCTTTGGCCTCTTTTTTTCATTTGGGCTTCTTTGGCCTCTTTTATTTATTTTTAAAGTCTGGAGTCTCATCCCGATGTGGGGGAATCATAGTCTCCATCATCCTTTCCTCACTCGGGCAATGCTCTAATAATGATGATCATCACATTTTTATTTACTTATAACTCAATATTACAACTCGATACTAGAACAAAGTATGACTCTATATGGATACCTCCAGCGGTGTACCGGGATGTGCAATGATCTAGCGTAGCAATGATATCAAAAAAGGGACAAGCCATGAAAACATCAAGCCAGCTATCTTTCAATCATGCAAAGCAATATGACAATGAATGCTCAAGTCATGTATATGATGATGATGGAGGTTGCATGGCAATATATCTCGGAATGGCGATGGAAATGGCATGATAGGTAGGTATGGTGGCTGTTTTGAGGAAGGTATATGGTGGGTTTATGGTACCGGCGAAAGTTGCGTGATACTAGAGAGGCTAGCAATGATGGAAGGGTGAGAGTGCGTATAATCCATGGACTCAACATTAGTCATAAAGAACTCACATACTTATTGCAAAAGTCTATTAGCTATAGAAATAAAGTACTACGTGCATGCTCCTAGGGGGATAGATTGGTAGGAAAAAACCATCGCTCGTCCTCGACCGCCACTCATAAGGAAGACAATCAATAAATACCTCATGCTCCGACTTTATTACATAATGGTTCACCATACGTGCATGCTACGGGAATCACAAACCTCAACACAAGTATTTCTACTAATCCGCAACTACCCACTGATACGTCTCCGTCGTATCTACTTTTTGAAACACTTTTGCCCTTGTTTTGGAATCTAACTTGCATGATTTGAATGGAACTAACCCGGGCTGACGCTGTTTTCAGCAAAATTGCTATGGTGTTATTTATGTGCAGAAACAAAAGTTCTCGGAATGACCTGAAACTTCACAGAACATCTATTCGGAAATAATAAAAATCCTTGCAAAAGATGAAGACCAGGGGGCCCACCACTTGTCCACGAGGGTGGGGGCGCGCCTGCCCCCCTAGGGCGCGTCCCCTACCTCGTGGGCCCCCTGGAGCTCCTCCGACCTCAACTCCAACTCTATATATTTGGTTTCGGGGAGAAAAAAATCAGAGAGAAGAATTCATCACGTTTTACGATACGAAGCCGCCGCCAAGCCCTAAAACCTCTCGGGAGGGCTGATCTGGAGTCCGTTCGGGGCTCCAGAGAGGGGAATCTGTCGCCATCGTCATCATCAACCATCCTCCATCACCAATTTCATGATGCTCACCATTGTGCGTGAGTAATTCCATCGTAGGCTTGCTGGACGGTGATGGGTTGGATGAGATCTAATGTAATCGAGTTAGTTTTGTTAGGGTTTGATCCCTATTATCCACTATGTTCTGAAATTGATGTTGCTATGACTTTGCTATGCTTAATGCTTGTCACTAGGGCCCGAGTGCCATGATTTCAGATCTGAACCTATTATGTTTTCATCAATATATGAGAGTTCTTGATCCTATCTTGCAAGTCTATAGTCACCTATTATGTGTTATGATCTGTTAACCCCGAAGTGACAATAATCGGGATACTTACCGGTGATGACCGTAGTTTGAGGAGTTCATGTATTCACTATGTGTTAATGCTTTGGTCCGGTACTCTATTAAAAGGAGGCCTTAATATCCCTTAGTTTCCGCTAGGACCCCACTGCCATGGGAGGGTAGGACAAAAGATGTCATGCAAGTTCTTTTCCATAAGCACGTATGACTATATTCGGAATACATGCCTACATTACATTGATGAACTGGAGATAGTTCTGTGTCACCCTATGTTATGATTGATACATGATGAACCGCATCCGAGATACATGCCTACATTACATTTCATATATTGTTCTTCGCTTATTTACTTTTTCGTTGCTATTGCTATCATCACTACAAAATACTGCTACGTCTTGAGCTTGCGTTGGTTTTCCCCGAAGAGGAAGGGATGATGCAGCAGAGTAGCGTAAGTATTTCCCTCAGTTTTTGAGAACCAAGGTATCAATCCAGTAGGAGCCCACGCTCAAGTCCCTCGTACCTGCACAAAGCGATAGCTACTCGCAACAAACGCGATTAGGGGTTGTCAATCCCTTCACGGTCACTTACAAGAGTGAGATCTGATAGATATAATATTTTTTGTATTTTTGGTATAAAGATGCAAAGTAAAAAAGTAAAAGCAAAGTAAAAGGCAAAGCAAGATTAAAGTAATGGAGATTGATATGATGAGAATAGACCCCGGGGCCATAGGTTTCACTAGTGGCTTCTCTCAAGAGCATAAGTATTCTACGGTGGGTGAACAAATTACTATTGAGCAATTGACAGAATTGAGCATAGTTATGAGAATATCTAGGCATGATCATGTATATAGGCATCACGTCCGTGACAAGTAGATCGAAACGATTCTGCATCTACTACTATTACTCCACTCATCGACCGCTATCCAACATGCATCTAGAGTATTAAGTTAAAAACAGAGTAACGCCTTAAGCAAGATGACATGATGTAGAGAGATAAATTCATGCAATATGACCCCATCTTGTTATCCTCGATGGCAACGATACAATACGTGCCTTGCTGCCCCTTCTGTCACTGGGTAAGGACACCGCAAGATCGAACCCAAAGCTAAGCACTTCTCCCATGACAAGAACCACCAATCTAGTTGGCCGAACCAAACGGATAATTCGAAGAGACTTGCAAAGATAACCAATCATACATAAAAGAATTCAGAGAAGATTCAAATATTATTCATAGATAGACTTGATCATAAACCCACAATTCATCGGTCTCAACAAAAACACGGCAAAAAGAAGATTACATCGAATAGATCTCCACAAGAGAGGGGGAGAACTTTGTATTGAGATTCAAAGAGAGAGAAGAAGCCATCTAGCTACTAACTATGGACCCGAAGGTCTGAGTTAAACTACTCACACTTCATCGGAGAGGCTATGATGATGTAGAAGCCCTCCGTGATGACGGCCCTCTTCCAGCGGAGCTCCGGAACAGGCCCCAAGATGGGATCTCGTGGATACAGAAAGTTGCGGCGGTGGAATTAGGTTTTTGGCTCCTGTTCTGATCGTTTGTGGGTACGTGTGTATATATAGGAGGAAGAAGTACGCCGTAGAAGCAACGAGGGGCCCACGAGGCAAGGGGCGCGCCCTGGGGGCGCCCCCCACCCTCGTGACCGCCTCTTTTGTTCCTTGGAGCAGGGTCCAAGTCTCCTGGATCACGTTCGGTGAGAAAATCACGTTCCCGAAGATTTTATTCCGTTTGGATTCCGTTTGATATTCCGTTTCTTCGAAACACTGAAATAGGCAAAAAAAACAGCAATTCTAGGTTGGGCCTCTGGTTAATAGGTTAGTCCCAAAAATAATATAAAAGTGGAAAATAAAGCCCAATATGGTCCAAAACAGTAGATAATATAGCATGGAGCAATCAAAAATTATAGATATGTTGGAGACGTATCAGGCATCCCCAAGCTTAATTCCTGCTCGTCCTCGAGTAGGTAAATGATAAAAAGAGAATTTTTGATGCGGAGTGCTACTTGGCATAATTTCAATGCAAATCTTCTTAATTGTGGTATGAATATTCAGATTAGAAAGATTCAAGACAAAAGTTTATATTGACATAAAAATAATAATACTTCAAGCATACTAACAAAGCTATTATGTCTTCTCAAAATAACATGGCCAAAGAAAGTTATCCCTACAAAATCATATAGTCTGGCTATGCTCCATCGTCACCACACAAAGTATTTAAATTATGCACAACCTCGATGACAAGCCAAGCAATTGTTTCATACTCTAACTTTTTCAAAACTTTTTCAATCTTCACGCAATACATGTGCGTGAGCCATGGATATAGCACTATAGGTGGAATAGAATGGTGGTTATGGAGAAGACAAAAAGGAGGGGAAGATAGTCTCACATCAACTAGGCGTATCAACGGGCTATGGAGATGCCCATCAATAGATATCAATGTGAGTGAGTAGGGATTTCCATGCAACGGATGCACTAGAGCTATAAGTATATGAAAGCTCAAAAAGAAACTAAGTGTGTGTGCATCCAACTTGCTTGCTCATGAAGACCTAGGGCAATTTGAGGAAGCCCATCATTAGAATATACAAGCCAAGTTCTATAATGAAAAATTCCCACTAGTATATGAAAGTGATAACATGAGAGACTCTCTACTATGAAGATCATGGTGCTACTTTGAAGCACAAGTGTGGTAAAAGGATAGTAACATTGTCCCTTCTCTCTTTTTCTCTCATTTTTTTATTTATATATTTTTTTGTTTCGGCCTTTTCTATTTTTTATGGCCTCTTTTTATTTGGGCTTCTTTGGCCTCTTTTTTTTTCGTCCGGAGTCTCATCCCGACTTATGGGGGAATCATAGTCTCCATCATTCTTTCCTCACTGGGACAATGCTCTAATAATGATGATCATCACACTTTTATTTTTCTTATAACTCAACAATTACAACTCGATACTTAGAACAAAATATGACTCTATATGAATGCCTCCGGCGGTCTACCGGGATATGCAATATGACAATGATGAATGTGTCATGATAAACGGAACGGTGGAAAGTTACATGGCAATATATCTCGAAATGGCTATGGAAATGCCATAATAGGTAGGTATGGTGGCTGTTTTGAGGAAGGTATATGGTAGGTGTATGATATCGGCGAAAAGTGCGCGGTATTAGAGAGGCTAGCAAAGGTGGAAGGGTGAGAGTGCGTATAATCCATGGACTCAACATTAGTCATAATGAATTCATATACTTATTGCAAAAATCTAGAAGTTATCAAAGCAAAGTATTACGCACATGCTCCTAGGGGGATAGATTGGTAGGAAAAGACCATCGCTCTTCCCCGACCGCCACTCATAAGGAAGACAATCGATAAATAAATCATGCTCCGACTTCATCACATAACGGTTCACCATACATGCATGCTACGGGAATCACAAACCTTAACACAAGTATTCTTTAAATTCACAACTACTCAACTAGCATGACTTTAATATTATCACCTCCATATCTCAAAACAATTATCATGCTTCAATCTTTTCTTAGTATTCAACACACTCAAAAGAAAGTTTCACAAATCTTGAATACCAAGCATATTATTATTAAGCAAATTACCATGCTATTAAGAGACTCTCAAAATAATTTAAGTGAAGCATGAGAGATCAATAGTTTCTTTAAAACAAATCCATCACCGTGCTCTAAAAGATCTAAGTGAAGCACATAGAGCAAAATTATAACGCTCAAAAAGATATAAGTGAAGCGCATAGAGCAAAATTACTTAGCTCAAAAGATATAAGTGAAGCACATAGAGTATTCTATCAAATTTTAGTTCATGTATGGCTCTCTCAAAAGGTGTGTACAGCAAGGATGGTTGTGGCATACTAAGACACAAAGACACAAATAATACAAGAAGCTCCAAGCAAAACACATATCATGTTGGTGAATAAAAATATAGCTCCAAGTAAATTACCGATGGAAGTGGACGAAAGAGGGGATGCCTTCCGGAGCATCCCCAAGCTTTGACTTCTTGGTGTCCTTGGATTATCTTGGGGGTGCCATGGGCATCCCCAAGCTTAGGCTCTTGCCACTCCTTGTTCCATGATCCATCAAAATAATTTACCCAAAACTTGAAAACTTCACAACACAAAACTCAAAGTAGAAAACTCGTGAGCTCCGTTAGCGAAAGAAAACAGAAGACAACTTCAAGGTACTGTAATAAACTCATTCTTTATTTATATTGGTGTTAAACCTACTGTATTCCAACTTCTCTATGGATTATAAACTATTTTACTAGCCATAGATTCATCAAAATAAGCAAACAACCCACGAAAAACAGAATCTGTCAAAAACAGAACAGTCTGTAGTAATCTGTAGCTAGCGAAAGATATGGAACCCCAAAAATTCTAAAATAAATTGTTGGACGTGAGGATTTATCTATTAATCATCTTAAAAAATAATTAACTAAATAGCATTCTTCAAATAAAAATTACAGCAGTTCTCGTGAGCGCTAAAGTTTCTTTTTTTACAGCAAGTTCAACAAGACTTTCCCCAAGTCTTCCCAATGGTTCTACTTGGCACAAACACTAATTAAACACAAAAAACACAACCAAAACAGAGGCTAAATCATTTATTTATTACTAATCTGGATCAAAAAGCAAGGAATAAAAATAAAATTGGGTTGCCTCCCAACAAGCGCTATCGTTTAACGCCCCTAGCTAGGCATAAAAGCGAGGATAGATCTAGCTATTGCCATCTTTGGCAGGCAATCCATAAGTGGCTCTCATGATAGTTTCATATGGTAATTTTATTTTCTTTTTGGAAAATTGTTCCATGCCCTTTTTTAATGGAAATTGAAATCTAATAATCCCTTCCTTCATATCAATAATCGCACCAACCGTTCTAAGGAAAGGTCTACCAAGAATAATAGGGCAAGAAGGATTGCAATCTATATCAAGAACAATGAAATCTACGGGCACATAATTCCTATTTGCAACAATAAGAACATCATTAGTCCTTCCCATAGGTTTCTTAACAGTGGAATCCGCAAGATGCAAGTTTAGAGAGCAATCATCAAAATTACGGAAATCTAGCAAATCACACAAAGTCTTGGGAATAGTAGAGACACTAGCACCCAAATCACACAAAGCATAAAACTCACGATCTTTAATTTTAATCTTAATAGTTGGTTCCCACTCATCATAGAGTTTTCTAGGGGTAGAAACTTTCAACTCAAGTTTTTCTTCATAAGATTGCATTAAGGCATCAACAATATGTTCGGTGAAGGCTTTATTTCGACTATAAGCATGTGGAGAATTTAGCACGGATTGCAACAAGGAAATACAATCAATTAAAGAGCAACTTTCATAATTAAATTCCTTGAAATCCAATATAGTGGGTTTAGCAACATCTATATTTTTATTTATTTTAATCCCACTTTCATCAATTTCATCATTAAGATCTAAATAATCTGAATTTTTAGAACGCCTTCTAGGTAAAGGAAGATCATATTCAGTTTCATCAAGATTCATATTGCAAAACAAAGATTTAATAGGGGACACATCAATAACTTTTAGATCTTCATCTTGATTTTCATAGGAATTGGAAGAACACGCTTTAATAAAGGCATCTTTGGAAGCACGCATCCTAGCGGTTCTTTCCTTGCACTCATCAATGGAAATTCTCATGGCTTTGAGAGACTCATTGATATCATGCTTAGGAGGAATAGATCTAAGCTTTAAAGAATCAACCTCAAGAGAAATTCTATCAATGTTTCTAGCCAAATCATCAACTTTAAGCAATTTCTCCTCAAGCAAAGCATTAAAATTCTTTTGTGAATTCATAAACTCTTTAACACTAGTCTCAAATTCAGAGGGCATCTTATTATAATTTCCATAAGAGTTGTTGTAGGAATTCCCATAATTATTAGAAGGATTACTAGGATATGGCCTAGGATTAAAATTCCCTCTATAAGCGTTGTTACCAAAATTATTCCTACCAACAAAATTCACATCCATAGATTCATTGTTGTTCTCAATCAAAGTAGACAAAGGCATATCATTAGGATCAGAAGAAACACTCTTAGTAGCAAATAATTTCATAAGTTCATCCATCTTTCCACTCAACACATTAATTTCTTCTATCGCATGCACTTTTTTATTAGAAGATCTTTCAGTATGCCATTGAGAATAATTAACCATAATATTATCTAGGAGTTTAGTAGCATCTCCTAAAGTGATTTCCATAAAAGTGCCTCCCGCGGCCGAATCTAAAATATTTCTAGAAACTAAATTCAATCCAGCATAAAAATTTTGTATGATCATCCACAAATTCAAACCATGAGTAGGGCAATTACGTATCATTAATTTCATTCTCTCCCAAGCTTGTGCAACATGTTCATGATCAAGTTGTTTAAAGTTCATAATATCGTTCCTAAGAGAGATGATTTTAGCGGGAGGAAAATACTTAGAGATAAAAGCATCTTTGCACTTGTTCCATGAATCAATACTATTCTTAGGCAAAGACAAAAACCAAGCTTTAGCACGATCTCTAAGCGAAAAAGGAAATAGCTTCAATTTAACGACATCATTATTGACATCTTTTTTCTTTTGCATATCACATAAATCAACGAAGCTATTCAGATGAGTAGCAACATCTTCACTAGGAAGGCCGGCGAATTGATCTTTCATAACAAGATTCAACAAAGAAGTATTAATTTCACAAGATTCAGCATCCGTAAGAGGAGCAATCGGAGTGCTAAGGAAATCATTATTATTGGTATTGGTGAAGTCACACAATTTGGTAGTATCTTGAGCCATCGCGACAAACAAGCAATCTAACACACGAGCAAACAAAAAGGCAAGCGGGCAAAAAGGCAAATAGAGAGGGAGGATAGAGAGAGAGGGCGAATAAAACGGCAAGGGTGAATTGGGGGGAGAGGAAAACGAGAGGCAAATGGCAGATAATGTAATGTGAGAGATAAGGATTGTGATGGGTACTTGGTATGTTGACTTTTTGCGTAGACTCCCTGGCACCGGCGCCAGAAATCCTTCTTGCTACGTCTTGAGCTTGCGTTGGTTTTCCCCGAAGAGGAAGGGATGATGCAGCAGAGTAGCGTAAGTATTTCCCTCAGTTTTTGAGAACCAAGGTATCAATCCAGTAGGAGCCCACGCTCAAGTCCCTCGTACCTGCACAAAGCGATAGCTACTCGCAAACAACACGATTAGGGGTTGTCAATCCCTTCACGGTCACTTACGAGAGTGAGATATTATAGATATAATATTTTTGGTATTATTGGTATAAAGATGCAAAGTAAAAAGTAAAAGCAAAGTAAAAAGCAAAGCAAGACTAAAGTAATGGAGATTGATATGATGAGAATAGACCCGGGGGCCATAGGTTTCACTAGTGGCTTGGCTTCTCTCAAGAGCATAAGTATTCTATGGTGGGTGAACAAATTACTGTTGAGCAATTGACAGAATTGAGCATAGTTATGAGAATATCTAGGCATGATCATGTATATAGGCATCACGTCTGTGACAAGTAGATCGAAACGATTCCGCATCTACTACTATTACTCCACTCATCGACCGCTATCCAGCATGCATCTAGAGTATTAAGTTAAAAACAGAGTAACACCTTAAGAAAGATGACATGATGTAGAGAGATAAATTCATGAAATATGAAATAAACCCCATCTTGTTATCCTCGATGGCAACGATACAGTACGTGCCTTGCTGCCCCTTCTGTCACTGGGTAAGGACACCACAAGATCGAACCCAAAGCTAAGCACTTCTCCCATGGCAAGAACTACCAATCTAGTTGGCCAAACCAAACGGATAATTCGAAGAGACTTTGCAAACATAACCAATCATACATAAAAGAATTCAGAGAAGATTCAAATATTATTCATAGATAGACTTGATCATAAACCCACAATTCATCGGCCTCAACAAACACACCGCAAAAAGAAGATTACATCGAATAGATCTCCACAAGAGAGGGGGAGAACTTTGTATTGAGATTCAAAGAGAAAGAAGAAGCCATCTAACTATGGACCCGAAGGTCTGAGGTAAACTACTCACACTTCATCGGAGAGGCTATGATAATGTAGAAACCCTCCGTGATGACGGCCCTCTTCCGGCGAAGCTCCGGAACAGGCCCCAAGATGGGATCTCGTGGATACAAAAAGTTGCGGAGGTGGAATTAGGTTTTTGGCTCCTGTTCTGATCGTTTGGGGGTACGTGTGTATATATAGGAGGAAGTAGTACGCCGGAGGAGCAACAAGGGGCCCACGAGGCAGGGGGGCGTGCCCTATGGGGGGGCGCCCCCCACCCTCGTGACCGCCTCTTTTGTTCCTTGGAGCAGGGTCCAAGTCTCCTGGATCACATTAGGTGAGAAAATCACGTTCCCAAAGATTTTATTCTGTTTGGACTCTGTTTGATATTCCATTTCTTCGAAACACTAAAATAGGCAAAAAAACAGCAATTCTGGGCTGGGCCTCCGGTTAATAGGTTAGTCCCAAAAATAATATAAAAGTGGAAAATAAAGCCCAATATAGTCCAAAACAGTAGATAATATAGCATGGAGCAATCAAAAATTATATATACGTTGGAGACGTATCAAATACCAAAAACATTACTTTTGCTACCGTTACCTTTTGCTACCATTACCACTACTATCATATTACTTTGCTACTAAATACTTTGCTGCAGATATTAAGTTTCCAGGCGTGGTTGAATTGACAACTTAGCTGCTAATACTTGAGAATATTCTTTGGCTCCCCTTGTGACGAATCAATAAATTTGGGTTGAGTATTCTACCCTCGAAAACTGTGGCGATCCCCTATACTTGTGGGTTATCAAGACTATTTTCTGGCGCCGTTGCCGGGGAGCATGGCTCTATTCTTTGAGTCACTTGGGATTTATATCTGCTTATCATTATGAAGAACTTGAAAGATCCAAGAACCAAGATTTATCCCTCTACTACGAGGGGAGGTAAGGAACTGCCATCTAGCTCTACACTTGATTCACCTTTTGTTTTGAGTAAGCTTGCGACACCTAAACCTGCTTTTGCTATTCGTTCTGATATGTCGCATGTCATTGATGATGCTACTTCTGCTATGCATGATACTTATGATGAAACTACTTCTATGCTTGATACTACTGTGCCACCTGGTGAATTTCTTGATGAACAACTTGCTAGGGTTAGAGAGAATGAAAATATTGAATCTGATAATATTGATGAAAGTGATGATGAAGACTCACCTGTTATTCCTGAGGGTTATGTTTTTTAAAAAGAAGCCGCTTTAGCTATTTTAGCTTGCAAAGATAGATACGAACTCAAGAGGTTATTAGCTAAATGGAATAAGCAATCTCTAAATGCTAGGATGAAACCTGACCCTACTTTTGCTACTTCACCTATCTGTGTTACTGATAATGATTATGAACTCTCTGTTGATCCTGATATAATTACTTTGGTTGAATCTGATCATTTTCATGGCTATGAATCTGAAACTGTTGTGGCACATCTTACTAAATTAAATGATATAGCCACCCTGTTCACTAATGATGAGAGAACTCGCTACTTTTATATCCTTAAAATATTTCCGTTCTCATTAAAGGGTGATGCTAAGATATGGTTTAATTCTCTTGATCCTGGTTGTGTGCGTAGTCCCCATGATATGATTTATTACTTCTCTGCTAAATATTTCTCTGCTCATAAGAAACAAGCTGCTTTAAGGGATATATATAATTTTGTGCAAATTGAAGAAGAGAGTCTCCCACAAGCTTGGGGGAGGCTTCTCCAATTACTTAATGCCTTGCCTGATCATCCTCTTAAGAAAAATGAAATACTTGATATCTTTTATAATGGACTAACCGATGCCTCCAGAGATTACCTGGATAGTTGTGCTGGTTCTGTTTTCAGGGAAAGAACACCGGATGAAGCTGAAATTCTATTGAATAATATGTTGACAAATGAAAATAATTGGACACTTCCTGAGCCTATTCCTAAACCAACTCCGAAGAAGAGGGGTATTCTATTTCTCAGTCCTGAAGATATGCAAGAGGCAAAGAAATCTATGAAAGAAAAAGGTATTAAAGCTGAAGATGTTAAGAATTTACCTCCTGTTGAAGAAATACACGGTCTTAATTTACCGCCTATTGAAGAAACATATGATCCTAATCCTTCACCTATTGAAGAAACTCATGGTCTTGATAACCCGACACAGGTAGTAAAGGTAAATTCTCTCTATAGATATGATAAAGCTGAAATCCCATTTACTAAGTTTGCTAGCCCATGCTTAGATGAGTTTGATAAATTTATGGTTAAGCAAGAAGACTTCAATGCTTATTTTGGTAGACAATTGAAATACAATTCAAATATGCTTGAACACTTGGATGATTATATGGCTAATGTCAAGGGTGAACTTAAACTTATTAGTAAACATGCTTCTATGGTTACCACTCAAGTAGAACAAAAACTTAAGGCTCAAAATGATTTGCTCAATGAATTGAACAGTAAGGATAATGATAATGTTGTTAGAGTTATGACTAGAGGTGGTAGAATGACTCAGGAACCTTTGTATCCTGAAGGCCACCCTAAGAGAATTGAGCAATATTCTCAGAGAAATAATATAAATGCACCTAGTCCTTCTAAAAGGAAGAAAAAGAAAAATGATAGGACTTTGCATGCTTCTAGTGAACCTATTGTTGAAACACCTGAGAATCCAAATGATATCTCTATTTCTGATGCTGAAACACAATCTGGCAATGAACCTAAAACTAGTGATAATGTCAATGATAATGTTCATGATGATGCTCAACCTAGTAATGATAATGATATAGAAATTGAACCCGCTGTTGATCTTGATAACCCACAATCAAAGAATCAACGTTATGATAAGAAAGACTTTGTTGCTAGGAAACATGGTAAGGAAAGAGAGCTTGGGTTCAGAAACCCATGCCTTTTCCTCCCAAACCATCCAAGAAAAAGGATGATGAGGATTTTGAGCGCTTTGCTGAAATGATTAGACCTATCTTTTTGCGTATGCGATTAACTGATATGCTTAGAATGAAATAAATTGTTACTAATAAAAGAAAGATACCGGAAGCTGAAATTTCCACCATGCTTGCTAATTATACTTTTAAGGGTGGAATACCAAAGAAACTTGGAGATCCAGGAGTACCCACTATACCATGCTCCATTAAAAGAAACTATGTTAGAACTGCTTTATGTGATCTTGGAGCCGGTGTTAGTGTTATGCCTCTCTCTTTATATCGTAGACTTGATTTGAATAAGTTGACACCTACTGAAATATCTTTGCAAATGGCTGATAAATCAACTGCTATACCTGTCAGTATTTGTGAGGATGTGCCTATTGTAGTTGCAAACGTTACTATTTTAACGGACTTTGTTATTCTTGATATTCCCGAGGACGATAGTATGTCTATTATTCTTGGAAGACCCTTTTTGAATACTGCAAGGGCTGTTATTGATTGCACTAAAGGCAATGTCACTTTTCATGTTAATGGTAATGAGCATACGGTACACTTTCCGAGGAAACAACCTCAAGTTTATAGTATCAACTCTATTGGAAAAATTCCATCGATTATATTTGGAGGTTTTGAATTTCCTCTTCCTACTGTCAAGAAGAAATATGATATTCTTGTTATTGGGGATGTGCATATCCCCGTTGAGGTAACATAATGTTATTCGAAATTTCTCCGGCTCCATGTTATTCGAAATGAGTTCGTTAACAAGACTTGATCAACCTTGTTAGTGGATTCCTTTTGATGATCATGAGATGGATGAAACTAGAAGACACAACCTTCTGTACCCTCCTTTTACTTTCTGTTATTTATATTAAATAAAATAAAAATAATATTTTTCTGTCTGTTATCTGATTTATCCGTGCAATATAAAAATACCCCAAAAATAAAAGTTCTCCAAATGCCCTGAAATTTAAATATGATTTTTTCTGGAATATTTGAGAATATTTGGCACTGAGAACACAGCAGGAGGAGCTGGCACCTGGCCACGAGGGTCAGGGGCGCGCCCTACCCCCCTAGGCGCGCCCCCTGGCTCGTGGGCCCACGGTGGCCCTCCTCCACTTATCCTTGCACCCACACACTCCTTCCTCCCACAAACACGAATATCCAGCTCAAACCCGAGTCCAAGCTCATTTTGCTGCCATTTTCAATCTCCTTGCTCAAAGCACCTCTCACAAAACTGCTTGGGGAGATTGTTCCTTGGTATGTGACTCCTCCATTAGTCCAATTATTTTTTGTTCTAGTGCTTTATTCATTGAGCTTGCATGTCAAATTTATATGGTCAAAAGTAGTTTTGATGCATATATAGGCTCTAGGCACTTGTAGGAGTAGTTGCTATCAATATTATTGAGCTTTGTTCACTTTTATTTTGAAGTTACTAAAAATTTCAGAATTTTTCAGAAAATAATGAAGAGATTTTTTAGGGGCTCATCGAGCCGAAACCCGAAGGAAAAGGCACAGAAGCCCAAGTATAATCTTCCTCGCACCGCGGAGGTTCGGCCGTGTGAATGGCCTTCCGATGATTTCTTGAGAGCAGCCGAGATTTATGATGATTTTTATGAATTGGCTGAGAATGCAGGCCTCACCGCCTTCCTCCACGACCAACGTGAATAGTATCTCTTACTCACAAATATCTTTGTGCAAAACTTTCATTTTCATTCTAGGAGCTCACCACCTAAGGTGGAGTTTTATTTATATGATGAGCATAAGGAGATGTCACTTTGTGATTTTTGTCTGGTTTGTTTGGTCCCTTTCGAGGGCACGACAGAGGAACCACACCGCAGCAATGTGGATGGGTTTATTGATACCATCACTGTAGGGGAAACGAGGAAGGTTTCCGATGCACGAATCACTAGCATACATTTTCCCGTTTTACGCTACTTCGCAATATTTGCTAGTCGTTGCTTAATTGGTCGCGGAAACTGTGGAAACCTTAGTGTTCCTGATGTTATTATCTTGTTCCACGGTTTATTCAGTGATAACTCTGTTAGTATGGGCGGTATTATTGCTAAACGGTTAAGTCTGAACCGTACAAAGGGCCCTATCTTCGGAGGCATCTATGCTTCACACCTAGCTGCACATTTTAACATACCTATTAGGCATTATGAGAAGGAAGAAAAATTGCTGCCTCGTGTTTATTTAGATTACAATAGTATGGTAGCACACGATTTTATTGTTAAGAATAGGGAAGGGGAGCTTAAATACAAATTGTTCTTTGATAAACATCATCCTGAGACTATTATCCTGCCTGCTCCTTCCTTGTTTGATTTATCTGCAGGCCAGTACCTTGTTCCGTTAGAGGCTATTCACGCCTATCGGAACCCTACATCAGCCACAAAGCCAGAGCCGGAACCACAAGTTGATCCTCCACGACAGTCTAATTACCATTGGGATCCGGAAATGATTGCCAACCAGTGGCAGTCAGAGTCTTCTTCTTCTCAGTATGACCCCAACTATTATTATGGATATCCGCCAGGCTAGTCGTGGCCATAGACCAACTTAGGCCAAAAGCCTAAGCTTGGAGGAGTATGTATTTCTCATCGACATTACATTTATGCTCACACACTCATTGCTAGATGTCGGTGCTCATACTTTTTCATTGTATCATCCATGCTAGTTTATTTTCCTTTTTATGCTTTCTTCTTATGTGTTTGATAAACCTTAAGAAAAACAAAAAAATATTTGTAGCTTTTAATTAGTCTACTTTCCATGCTTGTAGTAGTAATGAAAAAGAAAACCCAAAAAGATTTCCTGTTCTTCTTTTGCTTGTTGGGAGCTTTCCCGTGTAAATAGTTTTATTTCTTTTTTTTTCTTTGGGGGTCGATAGGAGAAGACCATGATTAAATTGTTGAAGTGACTCTTATATGCATTATTGTTGATCTGACAAAAGAACCCATATTGCCTTATCTTCTCATGTTTATTGAATGCTTGCAGATTCCATCTTAGCCCAATGCACGTGCACTATTATTATTATCCACATCGTTCGGTCATGCAAGTGAAAGGCAATAATGATGATTATATGATGAACTTATTGAGATGAGAAAAGCTGGTATGAACTTGACCTCTCTTGTTTTTGTAAATATGATTAGTTCATCGTTCCTGATTCAGCCTATTATGAATAAACATGTTTGCAATGACAACTAGATATCATAGTTTCGTGTGCCATATGCTTGATTAGCTAGGAGCTTATAATGGTTTACCTTGCGTGCCAACATACTATTAAAATGGTTGTGATGTGGTATGATAGGGTGGTATCCTCCTCTGAATGATTTAAGTGACTTGACTTGGCGCATGTTCACGCATGTAGTTGAAACAAAATCAACATAGCCTTCATGATATTTATGTTCATGGTGGATTATATCCTACTCATGCTTGCATTCGATGTTGATTAATTTTAATGCATGTTCATGACTGTTGTCGCTCCCTAGCTGGTCGCTTCCCAGTCTTTTGCTAGCCTTCACCTGTACTAAGCGGGAATATCGCTTGTGCATCCAACTCCATAAACCCCAAAGTTATTCCATATGAGTCCACCATACCTACCTATATATGGTATCTACCTGTCGTTCCAAGTAAATTTGTATGTGCCAAACTCTAAACCTTCAAATAAATATCATGTTTTTGTATGCTCAAATAGCTCATGTATCAACTAGGGTTGTCTGTATCTTCCATGTTAGGCGGGTTATTCTCAAGAGGAGTGGACTCCGCTCCTCACTCACGAGAAAGTGGCTGGTCATCGGGATGCCCAGTCCCATGCTTTATGCAAACTAAATAAAAATAATTGCAAACAAAACTCCCCCTGGGACTCTTGTTAGTTGAAGGCACTCGTTGTTTCGAGCAAGCCATGGATTAATGCTTGTTGGTGGAGGGGGAGTATAAACTTTACCATTCTGTTTGGGAACCGCCTATAATGTGTGTAGCATGGAAGATATTGCCATCTCTTGCTTGTTATGTTGACAATGTAAGTATACCGCTCAAAATATTATTCACCTCTATTTCAAAACCGAGCTCTGGCACCTCTACAAATCCCTGCTTCCCTCTACGAAGGGCCTATCTATTTACTTTCATGTTGAGTCATCATCTTCTTATTAAAAAGCACCAGTTGGAGAGCACCGCTGTCATTTGCATTCATTACTGTTAGTTTACATTGAGTATGACTTGACTGGATCTCTTTTACCATGAATTACAATGTCTAGCCAGTCCTTGATCTTTAAAGGTGCTCTGCATTTATGTTTTGCGGTCTCAGAAAGGGCTGGCGAGATACCATCTTGTTATATCATATTATGATTGTTTTGAGAAAGTGTTGTCATCCGAGATTTATTATTATTGCTCGCTAGTTGATTATGCCATTGATATGAGTAAACTTGAGACCTAAGCGTTATTGTGAATGTGGTTAATCATAATCTTTGCTAAAAACTTGAATGGTGGCTTTACATATTTACAACAACAAGAGCAAACAGAGTTTGTAAAAGTTTTTCTTTATCACTTTCAGTTTATCAACTGAATTGCTTGAGGACAAGCAAAGGTTTAAGCTTGGGGGAGTTGGTACGTCTCCGTCGTATCTACTTTTCCAAACACTTTTGCCCTTGTTTTGGACTCTAACTTGCATGATTTGAATGGAACTAACCCGGACTGGCGCTGTTTTCAGCAGAATTGCTATCGTGTTATTTATGTGCAGAAACAAAAGTTCTCGGAATGACCTGAAACTTCACAGAACATCTATCGGAAATAATAAAAAATCCTTGCAAAAGATGAAGACCAGGGGGCCCACCACCTGTCCACGAGGGTAGGGGGCGCGCCTGCCCCCCTAGGGCGCGCCCCTACCTCGTGGGCCCCCTGGAGCTCCTTCGACCTCAACTGCAACTCTATATATTTGGTTTCGGGGAGAAAAAAATCAGAGAGAAGAATTCATCGTGTTTTACGATATGGAGCCGCCGCCAAACCCTAAAACCTCTCGGGAGGGCTGATCTGGAGTCCGTTCGGGGCTCCGGAGAGGGGAAACCGTCGCCATCGTCATCATCAACCATCCTCCATCACCAATTTCATGATGCTCACCGCTGTGCGTGAGTAATTCCATCATAGGCTTGCTGGACGGTGATGGGTTGGATGAGATCTATTATGTAATCGAGTTAGTTTTGTTAGGGTTTGATCCCTAGTATCCATTATGTTCTGAAATTGATGTTGCTATGACTTTGCTATGCTTAATGCTTGTCACTAGGGGCCGA
This sequence comes from Triticum aestivum, assembly GCF_018294505.1. Taxonomy (NCBI): domain Eukaryota; kingdom Viridiplantae; phylum Streptophyta; class Magnoliopsida; order Poales; family Poaceae; genus Triticum; species Triticum aestivum. Next base: position 2,580,263 of record NC_057803.1, on the reverse strand, counting down.
GTGCCATGATTTCAGATCTGAACCTCTTATGTTTTCATCAATATATGAGAGTTCTTGATCCTATCTTGCAAGTCTATAGTTACCAATTATGTGTTATGATCCGTTAACCCTGAAGTGACAATAATTGGGATACTTACCGGTGATGACCGTAGTTTGAGGAGTTCATGTATTCACTATGTGTTAATGCTTTGGTCTGGTACTCTATTAAAAGGAGGCCTTAATATCCCTTAGTTTCCGCTAGGACCCCGCTGCCATGGGAGGGTAGGACAAAAGATGTCATGCAAGTTTTTTTCCATAAGCATGTATGACTATATTCGGAATACATGCCTACATTACATTGATGAACTGGAGCTAGTTCTGTGTCACCCTATGTTATGATTGTTACATGATGAACCGCATCCGGCATAATTCTCCATCACCGATCCATTGCCTACGAGCTTTCCATATATTGTTCTTCGCTTATTTACTTTTCCGTTGCTATTGCTATCATCACTAGAAAATACCAAAAACATTACTTTTGCTATCGTTACCTTTTGCTACCGTTACCACTACTATCATATTAGTTTGCTACTAAATACTTTGCTGCAGATATTAAGTTTCCAGGTGTGGTTGAATTGACAACTCAGCTGCTAATACTTGAGAATATTCTTTGGCTTCCCTTGTGTCGAATCAATAAATTTGGGATGAATACTCTACTCTCAAAAGCTATTGCAATTCCCTATACTTGTGGGTTATCACCCACTAGCATGACTCTAATATCACCATCTTTATATCGCAAAACTATTGCAAGGAATCAAACATATCATATTTAGTGATCTACAAGTTTTATGTAGGATTTTATGACTAACCATGTGAATGACCAATTCCTGTCATCTCTCTAAATAGATATAAGTGAAGCAAGAGAGTTTAATTATTTCTACAAAATATATGCCCATGCTCTTACAAATATAAGTGAAGTAAAAGAGCATTCTACAAATGGCGGTTTTCTATATAAAGAGAAACAGGCAATCCAAACTTCAAATGATATAAGTGAAGCACATGAAGCATTCTATAAAGCCATACTCAAAAGATATAAGTGAAGTGCATAGAGCATTCTATAAATCAACCAAGGACTACCTCATACTAGCATGGTGCATAAAATAAAAATGAAAACTAAATGCAAAATACGCTCCAAGATTGCACATATCACATGAACGAAACGAATCCGAAAACATACCGATACTTGTTGAAGAAAGAGGGGATGCCTTCCGGGGCATCCCCAAGCTTAGACGTTTGAGTCTCCTTGAATATTTACTGGGGGTGCCTCGGGCATCCCCAAGCTTGAGCTCTTTCCTCTCTTCCTTCTTCTCACATCGAGACCTTCTCGATCATCGAACACTTCATCCACACAAAACTTCAACAGAAAACTCGGTAAGACCCGTTAGTATAATAAAGCAAATCACTACTCTGAGTACTGTTGCAAACCAATTCATATTTTGTTTTTGCATTTTGTCTACTGTAACATAACTTTTTCATGGCTTAATCCACTGATATGGATCGATAGTTTCATCAGAACAAGCAAACTATGCATCAAAAACAAAATCTGTCTAAAACAGAACAGTCTGTAACAATCTGAACATTCACCATACTTCTGATACTTGAAAAATTCTACCAAAATTAGGAAAAACAAACAATTTGCATATAAAGGCAGTGCAAAAGGAATCAGAACCATTTGACGTTCCAGTAAAAAAATATAAATCACGCGCTACAGCCAAAGTTTCTGTCCTGCACCGTACAAACCATCAAGCAAATGTAAACATCCTAAAGGCAAACCTTGGCACATTATTTTTATAATACAATGGAATTGTACAAGGGGATAATTATTTTTGTTGAAAAGTTTCTGTAATCAAGATTCACAAAGTTTCAGTGAGCATGAACAAAGTTCAAGGAGCTCTCCCACTTCAACAATGCTTGTCTTTCTCACTTTCAATTTTCTTTTTGAAAAAGTTTTGGGTTCCCCTCTTTATTTTTGTTGTTTTTATACTATATGAAAGCATTCAACACAAATAAATGACTCTCTAAAACTTCCGGGTTGTCTCCCTAGCAGCGCTTTTTTTAAAGCCATTAACCTAGGCATATAGTGCTCAAGTAATGGATCCACCCGGATCCCAAGGTATATCAAAGCCAATTTTAATTAACAATGATTTGTAATTTAGTAGTGAGCACAAAGTAACATATATCATGTAACAACGAAGTCTAACTCTCTTCCTATGCATCGGCATGTCATAAAAGAACAATTCATGCACAGAAAGTAAAGGCCAATGCATAGTATAAACATTTTCTTGCAATTTTATCATGTGGGAAACATAGAGAGGTGGAGATATAGTTCCTCTCTCATAATAATTGCAAGTAGGAGCAGCAAGCACATGCATATTATATCTATCAAAATCATCATGTGTAATATTAAAACGCAGCCCATCAATGTAATCCTTAATAAGTGCAAACTTCTCCGCTATAGTGTAGTCAGGAGAATTCAAAAAGATAATAGGGCTATCATGCATGGGTGCAGTAGCAATAATTTCATGTTTAAAATAAAGAACTATATCAAGTTCATTTCCATAAACATAATTCATATTGGCATCTTGGCCACAAGCATAGCAAGCATCATCAAAAAGGGATATTTTAAAAGAATCAAAGGGATCATAACAGTCATCATAGCAATCATCCTTCGGTAAGCATGAAGGGAAATTAAACAATGTATGAGTTGAAGAGTTACTCTCATTAGAAGGTGGACACGGGTGATCAATCCGCTCTTCCTCCTTTTGTTCTTCGCTCTCCTCCTCACTTTTTCATCCAATGAGCTCACAGTTTCATCAACTTCTTCTTCCATAGATTCCTGCAAAATATTAATATCTTCTTGGACAGTGAAGATTTTTTCAATAAGTGCATTAATATCGGAATTGTATTCATAATTCTCATAGCAATATTTAAGGATGGCTAAATTTTCAGGTCTATAAACCGAATCATCAAAATCTTCAAACTCTTTAAACATATATTCAATTTCATAAGCACCCATAAAAGCAACAAATTATTCTATTTGTTCCACATCATAGTAATCATATATACCATTAGCATAAGAAGCTAAGGATTTATTATCATTAAATTCGCATAAAAGGGGAAGGTGTGGAGCCTTCATCCTAGAGCAACAAGTATAATCATATCTCAAGCATAGTTGCCTAGCATACCACTTTAATATATGAATTTGATCCCATAATAGTTTCCCTTTTTGTGTTAAGCGGTAATCCCTAAAGTATTCACGTTGATCCAACGTTACTCCCATTACATAATTGAATGGGGTTTTCTCAGTATTATTAAAGTAGTACATAATATCTTTCACATAACCAGCATAGAGGGTTTTAGGAGGTTCCCCATCTCCATGAGCAGAAAGTACACATAATTTTTTTGGTATTTCGTGTTCCATATCCATAACTAAAGATAGAGAACAACTAAGAACAACAAATAAAAATTACTTGGTGATAAAGCAAACAAGCACACACGAGAATATTCACCCCACGCTATTGCTCCCCGACAAGGGCGCTAAAAAAAGGTCTTGATAATCCACAAGTATAGGGGATCACAACAGTTTTCGATAAGTAAGAGTGTCGAACCCAACGAGGAGCTAAAGGCAGAACAAATATTCCCTCAAGTTCTATCGACCACCGATACAACTCTACGCACGCTTGATATTCGCTTTACCTAGAACAAGTATGAAACTAGAAGTACTTTGTAGGTGTTGTTGGATAGGTTTGCAAGATAATAAAGAGCAAGTAAATAAAAGGTAGGGGCTGTTATAAGTAAAGAAGCAATAAAGTAAATATAGCGAGTGTGGAAAAGTGGTAGTAGGAGTTGTGAAATTGTCCCTAAGCAATTGACTACTTTACTAGACCGATAGCAAGTATTATGTGGGAGAGGCCACTGCTAGCATGTCATCCCTGACTTGGAATTCTATGCACTTATGATTGGAACTATTAGCAAGCATCCGCAACTACTAACGTTCATTAAGGTAAAACCCAACCATAGCATTAAGATATATTGGTCCCCCTTCAATCCCGTATGCATCAATTTCTATGCTAGGTTGAAGCTTCTGTCACTCTTGCCCTCCAATACGTAGTCCTATCAACATACAACTAACCCTAGGGTGTGATCCACGCGCGCGCTCATATGATGGGCACCAAAGGAAAGCAACATAACCACAAGCAAATTAAATCAATCATATCAATTCATCAACCACCGATAGGACAACGAGAATCTACTCAGACATCATAGGATGGCAACACATGATTGGATAATAATATGAAGCATAAAGCACCATGTTCAAGTAGGGGGTACAGCGGGTTGCGGGAGAGTGGACCGCTGTAGATAGAGGGGGGAAGGTGATGAAGATGTTGGGGAAGATGGCGGAGGTGTTGGTGTAGATCGCGGTGATGATGATGATGATGGCCACGGCAGCGTTCCGGCGCCACCAGAAGAGAAGGGGAGAGGAGGCCCCTTCGTCTTCTTCTTCCTTGACCTCCTCCCTAGATGGGAGAAGGGTTTCCCCTCTTGTCCTTGGCCTCCATGTCTTGATGGGAGGAATGGGAGCCGGATCCCCTGACGTACGACCCCCTGCCGTTGGGCCGCTGACGGGTGGGTCCGGGCCCACATGTCAGTGTGTGGGCCGTATGTTAGACAAGCCGCGTCCGAAGGAATGTGGTATTTCAAGGAGGATGCAGAGAAGCCAGCAAGTATATATGTGAAATGAATGTACAGTAACATGGATATGTCCTACCTCGATACTTTGTCACCTGGCCATGAAACTTGTCTCACTCGTAATCGCAGCCCTCAAGCAGATTCATCACGAGGAGGCCCTGAAGGAGCAAACCGTTGAGGAGAAAGCCATGAAGAAGTGGTTCGAGGACTGGATGATCAAGTACGGCCGCACGTACGAGAGGACAAGGAGGAGAAGGCGATGTGGTACGAGCTATTCAAGCTCACGGCCCAGCACATGGACAGGAATAACTCAACGCCGGGCACTTTATGCACTCTAGGAACAAATCAGTTTGCGACAGAACCGAGGAGTTCAGTTCGAGTTGTGGGTCTTTTTGTTTTCTGAAGTTTCGGTTGTCCTTTTGGTAACTCTGATGGACCCTGGTCGTGTATTTCTCCTTCTCTCTTTAATATAATATATACATGCAGTCCTCCTGCATGGTTCGGAAAAAAAAAAAGTTCGAGTTGTGGAGGTCCTCGTTCTCTTATATCCCGCGAAGAGGTCATGCGACGCGGCTACCTGAACTAGATGGCGGTGGTATCCATTATCCTTGATTAATGCCCGTAGTGTGCCATGCTAATGCTATAGATGTATGGCAGGAATTAACCTAGCTTAGCTGTGATAAATAAAAAGTCTGCTACACTTGCAGCTTTAATTCTGAAAATAGAAATACGTACAACCGTTATTCTGAACCTCTCTCGGTTGGTGACCTCCAGGGGCAAGGGAGCTAACTTTTGTTCTGACTTCTGAATAACAATTAGCTATGGAAAATTGTGACAGGTGAATTATATCTGAGTCTGAGCTTTACATTTCTATTGCTAAATGCTACTGTCGCGATAATTAGATCTGAATTGCTAGTATGGTTTCATACGGGTGGTGTAGTTTTGTAGTGCATGCCACAAATTTGCAGATACTAGCAGTGGCGTAGCTAGTGGGTAGCACGGGTGTGCCATGGGACACCCAGAATTCTGGGAATTTTTCCTTTATCATCATATTTTTATAGATTTTGAGTGTGCGCACCCTTCTTTTGTCAAAAATGGTATGACACTTGAATTAAGTACAATTTTTTTAGAGATTTTTTACGGTACATCATACTACTCAATATGATGGGTAGTATTAAACTGATCCAACCGTCTGGCTAATTTCTAATTAGGGGTAAATTTGTCCTTTCCATGGTTTAATTATATGACTACCAGCCTGCACGCGGTCGTCCCCAACCTCCGCCATATCCCGATGTCGCTAATAATCACAGCCGACCCAGCCTGCAGGTCGCCACCGACCACCCTAACCTCCGCCATCCCAGCTTCACTTGCAGGTCGTCGCCGGCCACCGGGCCCAACCTCCGCCATCCCAGCTCCACTTGCAGGCCGCCGCCCGCAGGTCCTCCGTCATCCCAACACTGCTTGCCCTTCTCCCGGCGTGCGCCCTCATCTCCATGGTGGTGTGCATCTCGGGAAGCTCATGTTACAATCCTAGCACACACATTCATCCATCCAGCACACGCACACAGGTCAGCAACACACATGCCACTAGTACGAGAGGAGAGGGGAGCGACTGAGCTACCTACGTGAGGGAGGAAGGGTTTACGAGGACGACGTACGTCGTTCGCAACGGTGGGTGTCAGTGGTGACTGGCGACGCAGGGAAGGAAGCGATCTTGGAGATCGGCGGCCGAAGGTGGCGTCCATGGTGTGGGGCTCCGTGCGATAGAGAGAGGCAGCTCATGTGCGTCCGAGTAGACGGCCGCCGAGCGGCTGCGTCGAACTGCTGGGCCCGCCTGTGTGCGTCGGCGACCTTGGCGCGTCCTTGGGCTACCTGAGTCTTAATTTGATTAGTCCCAAAATACCCCTAAGATCTTAATATACTACCCAAGTCATGTTGTAGTATTTGATAATCCAATGCTTTCGTCGACTTAAATGGACGGCTAATATATCTTAGATGTACCATAAAAGGTCTCTTTTTTTAAGTGTGCACACTCTTCACTTTACTCATAGCTACGCCACTGGATATTAGTACATCTAATTAAATGAAACGGGTTGGCGTTTTCCGATTAACAGAAGACAATCTTCTGAGAAGAGGTTGGCATGGAAATGCTGGCTATCAGTTCAGTGGACAAAATGAAACGTTCGATCACCTCTTTATTCGTTGTTCTTTTCCAAAGTTAGTGTGGAATATCATGAAGTGCTTACGATGATTGACTGTTCAAGACATGTTTAGTTCTTAGATTCCCGGAAACTTATCATGCTTAGGCCTCATTCGTTTCGTAGGATTCTTATAGGATTTTTACAGGATTTTAGATCTCGGGATTTTTTCCTGTACTGGTCATTCGGTTTACAGGAATTGAGATTACAAAATCCTGAGGATTTTATTACTAACTACCCTATTCCAGAGGATTTGTTGCATCCAGTCAGACCTCTCGGAAAAAATCCTGGCGCGAAAAGAGCGCGCGAAGCGGCGCGGCGCCCTCTCCTTTCCACGGCAAAAAAGATAGCGATTCCGCTTCCGCTTCATTAATCTTCTGAGTCCGAGGTGGAAAATAGAAGGGGGAAGAACTGGAGAAGGACTGTAGAAGACGAGCGGCAGAGGCGACCGGCCATCCGCATCCATCTCCTCTGAATCTCCCCTCCTATCTCTATTCTGGATCCCCTCTTCTACACACAGCAGCAGGCATCAACCCCTACCAGCAGCAGCCATCTCGTCTCCGTCGGGCGCTCCCGGGCTGCTCCTCTTCTTCACTGGTATGTTGGTTCGAGAGTAATTAGAAATCAATCCGCCTCATGTCTTTGTTAGTTCGAGAGCTCTTTGCAATTTATCTGGTGATGAATCGATCTGGACAAATCCTATCAGATTAGAAAAGCTCTTTGCAATTTATTTGGTGAAAGAATCGATCTGGCCATGTCCTATCAGATACAGAGTAGATCCTAGTAAGTGAAATTTTAATCAGTTCTTGTAGTGATTGCTCAATAGCGTTCGGCCATAGCAACAAGCACGTACAAGTGCTTGGAAGCAGGTTGATTGATTTTTTGGAGACTAGCACGTAAAAATAAGCTAGTAGCAACAAGCACTTACATGTTTATATTCTAACAAATTTCTTCTCTGTCGATCTATTTCTGTCCTACTGCAGATGGCTAATTATCAGAACTATGAGCAAGTAGGTCGGAACTATGACCAAGTAGGCCCTCGTTCACAATCACAAGGATTCAGTGATGTTGAAGCTAATCGATTGACTTCACTGCCTTCTCAACATATAGGTATTTCATCAATTTTGAATTACTTGGAGTGATAGTTTGGTACTGAAAACTAAGCACATAATAACTAGGTATTGCTATTTTTTTCTGGGGCTAGTATAACTGAAATTGAGCAAATTTTTATCTGCTTTAGGTACCATAAAGCCCTGTTCAAGAGCTAAATGGAGTCGCGAAATGAAGGTGTCTCTTATTCAGCTCTTGAAAGATCATGATGTACCTGGTTATCGAACACACAATGCATGGAGCAAGGAAGCATGGACAAGTATTACTTCTCAACTAAATACCAAGTTTGGCATGTCGTTTAATGTTAACCAAGTCAAGCAAAAGGAGCAAGATTTGAAAAAAGCTTATCGGAGTGTAAAAGATTTGATAGCAGAAAGTGGCTTTGGATGGGATAAAGATAGAATGATGGTAGATGCACCGGCGAGTGTTTGGGCTGCATTTGTTGCTCGCAAGAACAGCAAGGACGCCCTGTTTCCGAGAAGTTCAAGTCAAAATCGCAGGCAACCATAACATTCTGCGAGATTGCTTGCTTCCTATTTCTGTATGGTTCTTGCTCATCCAATGGAAGCTTCATAGGGATGTGAGTACCGTCTATAGCACCAATACAGTTCTGCACAAAAACAAGGCACATCCGTGTTAGAAATTTGTATCTAGTTCATACCAAATCATGTTAAAATCAGAATGTTTCAAGATTTTGATACCTTAAAAAAGGGATAGAACTTTGGTTTGCTCAATACTGGATGTGGGTGTAGAGAAGGTGGACATATGTAGATAGTTGTGAGATTGGTGATTGCTTCAAGCACTCTTTTAAAATGTCGATGTATTGTATCTGGGCTATGCTGAAACCAATCTTGAAGTGTTTCATTGGTCGCATTTTTTGCCACTCCATACAAAAATATAGCAACTTGCTCTTCTACTGAAAGATATGTTGTATCAGCTAGATAGCTTTTCTCACGCAGTTTATTGACTAGTGCCTGAAAAACAGGAACCTCCATGCGGAAATTCCTTTTGCATAAACTTTCATGTCCTGTTAAAATCTCATGAACACGACAACCCCCCGTAAGCTTTGATGTGTGCATTGGTCTCCTACTAGAAGATGATTGTGATGTATCTCCTAAAGTAGGGAGAACAAAATGAATGAACTCATCGTCGCTTCCTGATCTACGTTGGTAGCTCGAATACATGGTGTACAGTTGTTAAGAAGTTCGTCTGATGCTGAAAAATCGATAGAAAAGCGTAAAAAAATCTTGACTTTTGCTTGGCTGAACAATGACATTTTGTTGCACAAGATGGATAGGTACTAACCTTGTTTCTCCAGCAAGTAGCAACTTGCAGTGTCTTCCAAAGCTCTCCAGAAAATGACACTGGATGAAAGAAGAACAAAAGAGCAGGCTGATGATTGATTTGTGTGAAGAGAAGAAGAAAAGAGTAGACAGAGGAAGGAAATGGAGAGAAGAATGCCATTTATGCACTTGAGCTAACGGCTAGTTGATGCACTTGAGCTAAGGGCTAGTTGAGCACCTAGTAATAATAAATAAATGAACCAAAGACTAGTAGTTTCCTGTACTTTTCCTGTGGTGTAAACCGAATGCTCTTTTTTCTTTATTCCTTTGGATTTTGCTTCCCATAGGATTTGGCTGGACCGGGCATCCTATTCCTATACATTTCCTATTCCTATGACATGCAAATCCTATGAAACGAATAAGGCCTTAGCATTGTGCTTGTTTGTTGGATCATTTGGAAAAGTAGAAACGGTGCTTGCTTTAATAATATAATAAGATTAAAACTCCTTATGCTGTGATCAACTTGGTGGGGTACTGGCTTAATTCGTGGTCGATTTCGCAGAAAACAGATAAACAAAAAGACATTGAACTGGGAGTAAAATTGTTCAGGAAGGGTTTTTTAAAAAAAAGAAGGATAACGCCCGGCCTCTGCATCTGAGCGATGCATACGGCCACTTTATTAATTATTCTCACAAGACCTTACAAAGCCAAGCAACAGTGGTCGAGCATTACTCGTAACTGCCCCCGCGTCGTCCGGACGGGCGACACGGGAGGCGATCTCGATCTGCTTTTTCTGGTCGTCCCCATCTCCGATTCCAACCCTCGCCGCTGCCTGATGCTGCCGGCAGGCAAAGCCTGCACAGCCCATGGTGGCGGCGGGGTGCCGGGTAGTTCCACCACGGCCATTCATGGCGGCGACTCGAAGTGAGCAGCGGCGGCGGCAAAGAGCGCAGCGATGATCTGGGGCAGCGGCAGGGCGCTACACGCTCAACAGCGGCAGGAGCAGTGTACTTGGGTAGCAGCAGCAGGGACGAACACAGCCGCGAGTTGGCAATGTCCGGAAGGCGGTGCTTGCATCATCATGGTGGTCCATGGCCAGCAGTCCCAAGTTCTGCGTAGGAGGGCATGATTCCATAACCTGCTATTTTGTGGGTGTCCGGGTCGTGATCCTCCACCGTGGGTGGGAATTACAGCACATGGCGGTGTCGTCTGCAATAGATCTACCACTGGATGTAGTTGTCAAGTTGGTGCGAGGCTGTCAAATCGTCCAATCTGGGATTTTGGCGGTGCAAGGACTTTCTTCTCTCCACATTGACTGTCACATCTCATCTAAGGATCGTGTACGCATGAACCTGCAGGGAAAGTGGAAAGTAGAGGATGAATACATTACATGATGATTTTGGTTTGGTGATGCTTATCGAGCATCTGGTCTCGAGCTCGGGGGTGAAAACCCTAGGTCTTAACCCTAATTGGGTATACCTGGCAATGGCGACGTTTGGCGTCGTTACCTTCTTGAAGGCGTGGCTTGGAGTTTACTCGGACTTGTCTCTAGGGTGAAAACCCGTGATCTGGCCTTTGGTGGCTAGGTCCGGCGACGGCGGCGCTTGATCGTCCTTTCCTTCTTGAAGGCGTTGTTGTTGGAGAACCTTCTCGTGTCCTTGTGATGTGAAGAATGATTGGTGCGGATGGTCATCATTGTAATTCGTCGGTTTCTGTTATGAACAATTCGTTTTTTCCCTCGCCTAGGCGCAGCTTCGGTCTTTGATGACTTTGCTCATTGCCGGCGTGTTTCTTTATGTGTGTGCGTTTTTTTTTGAAAAACCCCTCCATGTATTAATTAACTTAAAATGTTCATACAATCATTCGTTACAAACTTTGCCACGCAGGGCGGAACAGAATGAAACATAATACCATCAGAACTATTATCAAAACTAAACTTTGCAATCTCATGAGCCACCATATTAGCCTTCCTGTTGATCTTAGAAATCTGTAAATTCACCAACAACTTTGAGACATCTACAGCTTCCTTCTTTAGATCAACAAGGGATGATCTGTCCACATATTCTTTACAAAAAACGGAGGCTACAAACGAACAGTCAGTTTCCAAAATGACGGGCATGTCTAGAGTCATACCAATATATAGGCCGGACAAGGACGCTCTAAGTTCCGCTTCCTCAACGCTGTAGCAAGTACCAATATAATCCCAGGAGGATAGGATCACTTGTCCACGGTGATTTCTAACAACCACCCCCACGTTCGCAGCTTCAATGGCCTCCACAAAACTTGCGTCGACATTAATCTTATAGACGTCTGGGGTAGGTGGCCTCCAAAGAGTAACCTGCCTCTCAATGTTATTGGTTGGCTAAAGATCCAACTCCACTTGCTTCCCCTTACTGCATATCTCCACCTGCATTTTAGCAAGACAAGACGAGAAAGATGCCCAATAATTTTCGACAAAACTTACCGAGGCTGAGATGGATTCCATTCCCTTACCAAAGATCAAATCATTCCTCAAGTGCCAAGCTCTCCAAAACATGAATATAGTTTGCTCACGAACAGGCGTAGTTAACTGGTCCAATAGAATAAGGAACCAATCCGGTCCAGAATATTTGAAGGTCTCCTCCGCTGGTAATTTCCAAACTTCCTTCAGAGCCATGCGGAACGCACGAGCCTTGGGACAAACCACCAAAGCATGGAAAATACACTCATCATCAATACCACATATTGAGCATGTACCTAGAGTAGTTTGATGATGTTTAACCCTATTGAGTTGAACCGCCAAACTGTTAGAAGCAGCCCTCCAGACAAAAATTTTAATTTTTGGGGGGACAATAACATTCCAAATAATATTCCAGAGCCTCCTATCCCCATTTATGGCATCACTGGAATTGCCAGAAACACTCCTCGGCTCTTTAAGATTCAGAGCTAGTCTATACGCACTCTTCACGGAGAACAAGCCACTTTTCTCGTGGTGCCAAGCAATAAAGTCTCCCTCGCCCACTCGAAGAATACGGAGCTTTAGGATTTCCTCTGCATCATGAATATAAAATAGATGCCTTATCAGGTTCTCATCCCAACTCCTGGTTGCACTCAAAAATAACTCGAAAACCAATTTGATCCTAGTTCTGCTCTTTTTACCACAAATTTGTAGGCCAGATTCCCTAGGGATCCAATTATCCCTCCAAATATTTATACTAGTCCCATCGACCACTCTCCAAATAATGCCTTTTTTAGCAATTCAAGGCCATGCATAATTCCTTGCCAAGTAAGGGAAGTAGCTTGAGGGAATACCGTATCAATAAGGTGCCCATGAGGATAGTATTTAGCTTTCATCACCTTAGCACACAGAGAGTCCAGAAAAACCAAAAGACGCCAAGCTTGTTTCGCCAGGAGTGCTTGATTAAAAAGCCGAAGATCACGAAAGCCCATACCCCCTTCACTTTTTGGTCTCGTCATCTTATCCCAAGCCAGCCAATGCGTTCTTTTCCTATTCTCTTCATCGCCCCACCAAAAATTCCTGATAATCTGGGATAACTCCTCACACAGTGAAGCGGGGAATTTAAAAATACCGATTGCAAACACGGGAATAGCTTGAATAACAGACTTGATCTGGATTTCTTTCGCTCCGCTCGAAGCATATTTTTCAATATAATCTGAAACCCGCTTGAGCACCTTATCTTTGGTGGATTGAAACTTACCTGCCTTCATACGACCTTCTGGAATAGGCAAGCCTAGATATTTATCCTCAAAACCATCAATCGTGATTTTAAGGATAACCAGAATAGACACCTGGTCTTCCATAGAACAATTTTTGCCAAATAATATGGAGCATTTATCCGGACTTAATAGTTGGCCAGTTCCCTCCTCATAAGCCGACAAAATGCCTTTAATATTCAGAGCTTGCTCCAAGTTACCCTTAAAAAACAGGAGACTATCATCAGCAAAAAGGAGATGAGATATACCTGGGGCATGTCTGTTTAGCCGGAACTCTTGAATAGCCCCTCTTGCCGAAGCATCATTAAGTAGCAACGACAATGCTTCAGCCACAAAGAGGAATAAGTATGGTGATAGTGGATCCCCTTGCATGAGACCACGAGAAGGATGAAAAGGCTCTAACAGCTGGCCATTCAAACGCACAGCAAACTTCACAGTGGTAACACAAGACATGATCCGCTTAATCCATGTTGGAGCAAAACCATACGCTTGAAGCATTCTTTCCAAGAAATTCCAATCGACACGGTCATACGCTTTAGCGAGATCCAACTTATATGCACAAAATTCACCACGGCTATCTTTTAATGTATTTAAAGAGTGCATACATTCAAACGTGATAAGTGCATTATCAGATATTGATCTTCCAGGGATGAATGCACTTTGGGTAGGAGAAATCATACCATCTAGCAGAGGTCTTAGTCTGTTGACCAGGCACTTAGAGATAATCTTATAAATCACATTACAAAGACTAATTGAACGGAAGTCTTTTATGGACTGAGGATTCTTCACCTTAGGAATAAGAACAATAGTTGTATCATTTATCCCTTCAGGCATAGTTCCAGAAATAAAAAATTGCTGGATGGCACGAACAATATCCTCCTTAAGCAGCCCCCAATTTCTTTGAAAAAACCTGGCAGGAAATCCATCTGGCCCCGGGGCCTTTAACGGCCCCATTTGGAATAGGGCATCGCTGATTTCTTGCTCAGAAAATGGCTTACAAAGATCCTCATTCATTTGATCAGTCACCAATGGTTTCACAAGAGAAATGATACGGGACGGATTAACCACAGAATCACAGGAATAAAGATTCTTGAAAAAATCATTAGTGATACCTTTTATTTCATCCATATCCTGAGAGAGAGACCCATCTCTTCTTTTGATGGCAGAAATATTATTTTTCTTCGCTCTCCAAGTGGCCTTCCTATGAAAAAAATTTGTGTTCCTATCTCCCCATTTCATTTTATTCAGACATGATCTCTGCTTCCACATAATTTCTTCCTTTAACAGGAGCTCATCCATTTCCTTTAAAAAAAATTTCCTTTCTACTATTGCTTTATGATCACTTCTGTTAAACAACACACTTAGTCTTTTGCGAGCAGATTCAAGTTTTTTTGGCAAATATCCAATGTGAACCTGACTCCACCCATGAAGAGACTTCATCAACTTGTCCAGATTATTGGCAACATCTCCTAGATTATTGACTCTAGCATTATTATTCCAACACGAATCAATCTGTACTTGCAGCTCCGCATCTTCCCTCTCCCAATACGCTTCATATTTCAAATGTTTAATAAATGTGCCAGAACGAGGAGCTCCCATCAATTCAATAAGAAGAGGGCAATGATCTGACCTGGAACTGATAATATGCGTTACCTTGCAGTCAGGAAAGATAGATGACCATTGGGGGCACGCCACCGCCCGGTCCAGCCGCACCTTCACATTCTTGTTACCTTCCTGCTTATTGTTATAGGTCCAAGGAACTCCATGAAAACCCAAATCAAACAAGTTGCATTCAGACATGATCTCACGAAAATTAGCCATAAGTTTTGGTGACCGTTTGATCCGAGAAAAATGCTCATCTTGCCACATAGCCTCATTAAAGTCACCAGCCATAAACCATGGACCCGACCCAAGAGGTTTTATACGCCTTAGCAATTCCCACATAACATACCTTTGGCTCGCCTTCGGCTCCCCATAGATAAAAGTGCATCTCCACTTAGTGCCAGCATCGTTGGAAATGTACATGTCAATAAAATGTTCCCCATATTTGTTTAACTCCAAAGTGTACAGGTCATCCCAATAGACCGCTAATCCACCTCCTTTGCCTGGCATAGAAACAGCAAAAACATTTTTCATACCCAAGCGGTAGCGCAAACTCTCAACATACTCTTTATTTTTTCTTGTTTCAGAAAGAAAGATAATGTTAGGCCGGTGTGTCTTTGAAAGGCACACAAGTTCTTGAACTGTCCGAGGCTGACCTAAGCCTCGGCAGTTCCAACATATCATTTTCATGGCTCCTGACGGGCATCATCAAGTGCGCCCGTCAGTTGACCGGCAGCCCCAGGGCCGGTAGCTTCCTTGCTTATACCCCCAATTTCCTTACCATCGCCTACGGACTCTCTCCTATTTTGATCCTCCTCCTCTCCCTCAACTATCTCCTCTGTAATATGAACAGCGGAGCCTTCTATGCCTACTACAGATTCAACTCTCTCAACACACACTCTTTTACATGTCACACTCATATCTAGAGCACCCCTAAACTCTATGCTATCAGTACTGGAGCTATTCATGCTAAGAACCATGTCCTTGTCTTCATCCGGTGAGCGCCTCTTGCTACCAGTCGTGCCCTCAAGCATTGCAGCAAAGGCCGCCTTGCCGCCGGAAAGATCGTTGCCGCTGTTCGGCGGAGTGGGGATGCCAAAAACCGCATGTTTAACACATGCGGCTTGCAGCATAACCTTCTCGTCCTGTTCTTGTCGGTGAAGCCTTTTCCACCGCTGGACTCCAGCAGAAGTGAGGGCTTGCCATTGGGCGCCAACATCAGCACCATCGTCACGACCATCCTTGTGAATGGCCACCTGAACCTGAGCTACGCCCTCAAGCCACTGCAGCTGCACGCCCACAGCAGCAGCAGAAGCCAGGGTCAGCTGGTGCCCCGGCTGTGCATGCACCTCAGCAGTTGCACCCCCAGCCTGCTCCTGAGGCCGCTGCTGCATAGGAACATCAGTAGCATCACTCGCCTGGTCTTGGATCAGAGCCATAGAGGCCCTAGCAGGATCATCCAAATTCCTCTTGTTTCCACCTCCATCCGCAGGAGATGACCCAGGGGTGACCAGGTTGATGTTGAGGCCCCCCCTAGGCACATGAAGTTGAGGATGATCAACTTGGCTTGCCACCAACTGGTTCGGGGGCGCCGGCAACCCCTCCTGGGTACCCGCATCCCCCGCCACCTTTCCCGTAACATCTGAAGAAGGACCCGAGCCTACTGCAGCCACTGAAAGGTTGCGCACAGCCTTGGAAGCCGCCGAAATGACTCTGTCCGACAACTTTGCCCCGGTGCTTCCGAAGTCGAGGAAGCACTTCCAGTGCGGCGGCGCCTTCATGTCGATGGAGAAGTTTGGCTTGCGCAGTTCCTTTGGCATGCTGCAGAATCTTTCCGTAGTGTGGCCCAGGATGCCACAACAGAAACAAAAATTTGGAAGTTTCTCGTATTTCACCTTAAACGTGATCTCGTCCTTGCTGCCGACCGGAGTGAACCCAACTTCCTTCTTCAGCGGCGTGTCCACCTTATGCTCCACACGAATGCGGAGATGCTCGTCAAGGATCATCTTGTTCCGGTGGGACACCGCGATGACCTTGCCGAGCTTCTTGCCGAAAGTCCACCCCATCTCCTCGGTCTTCAACACGAAGGGCAGCTTGTGGATTTCTGCCCACAATCTGATGGAGTTGAGGTCGACCTCCACTGGGTTGCCCTGGCCGTCGAAGTCGGCGAAGATGACGGCGTCGTTGTGGAAGTGCCAAGGACCAGCAGCCAGGACATGCTGCCGATCCCCCTCCTCCGTGAACTCCACCACGAAGCGTTTGTCGATGCTCGTGACCATCTGGGCCTCGCATCACCACGAAGCCGCCAGGGTCCTTTGAGCTCGTTGACGACGGCCGAAGGATTGGCTGGGTTCGGGGAGAGCACTCGCCCCACAGCCAGCTTTCCCTTGACCGCACTCACCATTGCCTCCATGTCGATGACGATTGGCGAGTCATCGAACTCGACCATCTTGGCCTTGCCATGCCTGCGGAGAGGAGGAGGGCGCTCCGAAGCAGAAGTGAAGCCAACGGAGGGGTTCGGGGAAGTGGTCAGGGCTAGGCCTGACGGACCCCCGACATCACTCCTTCCCTTTCCGACCGTGGGCGTGGCTGGGGTCGTCGTTGGCTGCATTGCGGCCGGCCCTTCCTCAGGGGTTCTGGACCCAGCACCACCATCACCCGACCCAGCAATGGTCAGGTTCATCATTCCTCGACCTTGATCCTCGCCTTGGCCTGCCATGGACAGAAAGTACA